>NW_027106188.1:864469-903206 GCF_000696795.3 Halyomorpha halys | reverse complement strand
CTTCAGGGCTATTTTGACGGCAGTCAAAACTAAAAATCATAAAATAAAAATCATTTTTTTTTTAGTTTTGACTGCCGTCAAAATAGCCCTGAAGAAGCCCTGCGACGTGGGGCGAAACTTTGGCTCATTAAATTAGTATATTTCTACTATTTGAGTTTTTCTTGACCGCACCCGGACCATATTCCTTTCATCTTCACACACGGTCGATCAATAATCTTCCAGAAAGTTTTATTAAAATTTATCAGCAGAATTAACAAAATGAAGAGGAAAGAATATCGTAGTGATAAAATATATATTCAGGATGCCTACAATAGTCTATCAGAGCATCTGACTTTTTTATGCGTTCCAGGGCAGTGAAAGGTTTCAAAAGGGAAAGATATTCATGATGTGTTAAATGTTTTACCATGTTAAAGGTTTTAAGTATAGTGTTATGAGCAGCTTTATTTAGAGTCATGTTAAATTTTAAGTGCATAAGAGCTCCTAGCGGAGTTTTTGAGCAACTTATTTGATTATCTTCCCTTCCAAATCCTTATGTTATAGTTTACTTCTAACGGGCAAGTAACCAAACACAACAAAAAATACGGTGACGAGCTCAGCTGGTTTGATCCGTGACGCCAATCTTCATTTAACAGATCTAGTAACAGACTCTCAACCATGTTATATGTTTTAAAGTGGTAAAAGAAGGCAATATTTCTCCATTTAACAAGCTTTAACATGTTAAACTAAAGATCATGAATACCCCTAAAGAAAGTACTGACAAAAAATTGGAAACGAAAATGTTTCCTTAAATTTTCAAAATATTTATCAATAGACTTGATTATTACAAATACTACTAACTTAAACTGACAAATTTTATCTATCGAAATATTATGTACTTAAATCTTGAAAAACAATAATTTTGAAATATACGTATATTAAAAAATAGTAGAGTAAAGAATAAAATGATATATATTTGATAATTATTTAAGAAAACATTATTAGTAATTTACAATAATACTAGTGACGCAGATGGAAGAGAATCACTGGGATCTCTTGGAGCTTTGCCTTCCACACAAGGGTGATGAGGTTTGACTCGGTGATAAGCATATCGTTCATTACTTATTTTTTGTAAATATGAAATACGTAATTTGAATTTAATTTTCTTCATTTCACAAACAGTTTTATAGTGAAATTGATAATTTTACCTTCTATTTAAACATAAAAATCTATTTGAATTTAAATTAGGAAATTCAGAGTCTCAGCATTGTCCGAAAATACGCCGGATTCGAAGATGTGCCCAATCATGAGAGTGTATTGAAATCAAAAACTTTTTTTTTTGTTATTAACGTTTTGTTTAATTTAATTTTTTTAAATCAATTTTCATTAATAACTAAGAGGCATTGAGGAAATATAACACACTTCACAAGAACGATTTAGTTGAAATTGTAATTGTAAACAAAATCATGAGATAATAAAATGATCTTTTTTTTTTTTTTAATTATACTTATTAATTCTGGAACTTGATATTATTAAAAAAAAATCATTTTATTTCCCTTCATAATTTTCGAGTATTTCAATAGCATTCTTATATTATTTGTTTATCTATATTTGTTAAATTCAGCGACATTGACTCCTAAAACAATCAGGAAAAATATGTGAAAAAAAACCATCTGTTATCTTCAGATACGATACGAACACAACAGTGTTGAACATAAGATCAGCCTCATGATTATCCTATAAAAACAGTTTATGGGATCAACTTGGTTTATGAGGATCGCCAACAGCTCATAAAATGGTGAACCTCTAGGTCAAGTACAAGGATAAATTGTCCTACAAAAAAGGAACCTATGTTTTCCAACATGTCAAGCAAAGATATCATTTTTTTTTTTTGCAATATCTGTACATGTTTTCAGAATTACAATGAAGCTTTTTTTATTTAGCAATTAGATTTTTATTAGGTGTAAGTTAAATTCACATATCTAACAAATTGTAGCGAAACTCTGGCAATTGAAGTAAAAGAATAGAGAATGAGAGGAAAAATTCGGAAAATTGAGAGAAAGTTAATGAAAAGAGGGCGAAATATATCCGCAAGTTATCAATGGTCGTTGACACGTATTAAAGAGCTCTGCCCTGAGAGAGAGAGAAATACTTTATTCATCTATGCTGCCTAAATACATTAGGTTGCTATCTCACACAGCATACTTATCAATCCGTAATCGGACATATTTACATTACACATACATGGTATAATCATAAAAAAAAGATATACAATAATAGGATATAATAAACAATTTTTTTTCACCCCTACAGTTTCCTTTTACAATCCATTTCGGTCTGTACAACCAATACAAATGTTTCACTCACTCCCATTTTTCCCTCTCATTTCTGCTCAATTATTCAATTCAACCTATCAACAAATTCGCTCTCGGAATTCACCCTCCTAGATCCTCTTCAGTGACCCGCTAAAAAAATTCAATATAATATGGTAATGTGAGATCAGACCATCATTCATAGTCACAGCAGTAGATCAGTCTATCAAGAACAAACAACTAGATATATTTTACAAGAATAAGAATAACATATAGATTAAGAGGAAAATATATAATAAAAAAAAAAAACCCCCCGGTTACAGGAAATACTTGAATGGATAAATACGTTTTTAAAAAAAAAAACAAACAACAACATAGTATTAATAAAATAAAATGATTTAATGAATAAACTGAAATAAAATGAAGTAATTAAAAACATTCAACAAATTACTCTTTTCAATGAAGCTTATTAGGTTTTTATTAGATGTAAGTTAAATTCACATATCTAACAAATTGTAGCGAAACTCTGACAATTGAAGGAAAAGAATAGTGAATGAGAGGGAAAATTCGGAAAATTGAGAGACAGTTAATGAAAAGAGGGCGAAATATATCCGCAAGTTATCAATGGTCGTTGACACGTATTAAAGAGCTCTGCCCTGAATATTAAAAACATTCAACAAATTACTCTTTTCGTTAGCTTACAAAACACCGTCCCTATATTGCGAATGTTAATGAGTTAGTGGAAATTAACAGTTTTAGAAAAATGAATGTTTTTTCATTCGATAAATGATTGAAGTAGTTTAAAATTCACAGGAAAAAACCGTATTTTATTATTATATTAAAAAAATTGTAAAATGCATGGAGAGTTGATTGGAGTTGATTAGTCCGGGTGGCGGTGAATAAAGGTTTCAAAACAGTAACAAAAAACTATTTAATGTTAACCAAGGTTTCAGCCCACTTTGCTGGGCTTCATCAGGGATGATAAGAGTTCTGTTCTGTTACTGGAAATGACCGCCTTCCTGACTCTCTTCCTCCGATCTACTTCATAGGATCAACTATCTTCTTCCAAACTGAGCATGCAGAGTTAATTTACATTGCTATTAAGAAAATTTCAGAATTAAAAAAAAAAAAAATGGTTTTATTCACGATTACGTCTATCCACGCCATTCCTTCCTCATCCTCATTGTTACCATATGCTTTTATCAAGCTTTGATCAAGTTTTTCACAATTAAGCAAATCGAGAATGTAAATATACGGACTAAGATAGACCAAGGTATAAAAAGCTTTATAGCCTTCATCTCTTTGTCAAGAATACTGAAATCCCGAAAAATCAGAAGCTAAGCGTATACAAAGCCATGATAAACCCAGTTCTGTACAATTACGGGAGCAATCTGCGATCAGAGCCTTAACATATGCAGAAAAACAAACAGAAACTGCTTTCAGAGGAGGGTCAGTCAATATCTCATGATATGAAGGCAAGGATGTTAAGATGGTGGGGCTCGAAGCAATCCATCAGGACTACTCTAGTAGTGAATAGGTATTCATGATCTTTAGTTTAACATGTTAAAGCATGGTAATGGAAAAACTTATGTTAAATGGAGACATATTTCCTTCTTTTTCCGATATAACAATATTTAAGCGATATAACATGTAACATGGCTGAGAGGCTGTTACTAGGTCAGTTAAATGGAGAATGACGTAACGAAACAGACCAGCTGAGATTGTCACTGTTTTATTTGTTATTGTGTTAGGTTACTCGTAGTTTGTATATTTTCTTTTGTCTTGTTTTTAGGACTTTTTTAAAAAATACAATCAGTAGCCAAACTTTTACAATTACTTTCTACTTCTACTACTTCACTTATTTTAGGCATGTTGTAATAAATTACTGCAATTAAACCTTAGAAGTAAACAATAACATGAAGTTTTGGCTGAAAAGGTTACTAAACAAGTTGCTTAGAAAATCCGCTAGGAGCCTCTTATGCATTTAACATGACTTTAAATAGGGCTGCTCACAATCCAATACTTATAACTTTTAACATGGTAAAACATTTTACATTTAACACAATATCATGACTACCACCTTTTCTATATAACAATGAATGCCAGTTTGGGTGGCAAGAGACCACGTGGAAGGCCAAAAACCAGATGGATAGAGAGAATCAACAAAGATGCAAAAAAGCTGCATGGAATAAACTGGAAAGCAGTAGTCCAAGACAGGAGAAGGCTGGTTCGAGCGGTCTAAGATCTACAAAGTCTGTAGAGAATACATAATATACGTAGTGAACAGGGCTGTGTCTCAAAAACGCAACATTAGATTTTCAACCCTGTTGTTGGAAAGTATTTTTTGTTATACTTGAACTTTTTCTCCCAGAAATAAAAAGATCTAACGCGGATTACATTAATTCCCCTCTTTTTTTTGCATTTTTTTCTAATGACCTTCTTGGTACTCATTTCCTTAATCAATTTGGACAAATGTGTAAATTGCGATTAGTTCTCATAAAATTCAAAGTATTTTCTAAGGGAGTAAATAGAAGAGATTCCTAAACAGATTCTTAATTTTTCTTTTGTTGAATATTTGTATAATAAAAAAAAGTTAAATTAAGAACACCTTTACATTTCTAAAATTAAGAATATCTAATTTAAAATATTACATTTCTATTAGGTACATATGTAATTAATTGTACACTTATCAAGAATATTTAATTTATATTATTTATTATATTCCTATTATGTACATGTGTACAGATTTGCCCCATGCAACTAAAATTAAATTGCATTTGTGTATCAATATAGAGTAATAATGCATAAAGTACCTATTTTGACTTAGGAGCAAAATATTCATTTTTTTTTTTGGATTTGCTCAAGCTTCCCTGCAATGCAAAACATGACATTGCTTCTCAATCGAAACACTGTTCTTACAAATAAGTTAGGCTACTTAGGCACACCAAGTCCCATCATTGTTTTCAGTTATATCAGTTAAACATAATAAACTGTTGAGAACACCAAAAAAAAAATAAAATTATGACTTCAGATACAACTAAAACAATTTACACAATTTCCTGTTTTCACATTTACACCAGTTCATCCTAATACTTTACTTTATTAAATAAAATGAATGTAAACTACCGAAGCTCGAAATTATATTATAATTTTATTCTAAATATGTTAGAAAGTTTTATACATCGTAAATTACTCCTGGGACCAAACGAAACCAGAATTTGTATTCTGTCCGGGTCGCGCCTTATCTCCTTTTAACACCTCATCAGTTTTACAAACTCCTGAAGAGGTACATTAAAATGGAATAGATTATTATTAATGCGTCAGGTTTAACCAATTTCCCTATAAAATATACTTGACGCCGCAGTAAAGTTTATTCATGAAATGGCAGAAATGATAAATAAAAAAAAAAAAATCATCTAATAAATAATAAATAAAATGATACTTCTAAACTCTAATATGTCTGTAATTTTTGTTGTAAAAACGACAGACGTAATCTCAAAACAACTACTTTTAACTTTAGTTTTCTAAAGATGACCTTTTTTTTCAACTTTGTCTTTTATTACTTTTTTGTATGGATAATAAAAGAAAAGGAATAGTGCATATCTGTTGCACAGACATGTACTTACCCGCATTTTCAATGCTTTATTAAAAAAAGGAAAACATCAATACAATAAAGATGTAAAAATTTTCATTATTTTTAGAAAAGTTTAAAACCGTATAATTTTTACATTTCAGTAGCTTTCATAATCGTCCAAGTTATTTTTTTTTTGTCCCTTTATTATTGCATATTAATAAGTACAAATTTAAACTTCATTAAAAACGAGGAGGTAAATTGAAATTAAATTTGACTGGAATAAATTTATACAACACCGGGCTTTTTTCTTCTTTCTTTTACTAAGTAATCGTAAAGGATTATGTAAATCGAGTTCTGATTTCCTAAAATTAATAAAAGAGTTTAAACAAAATATTTTTTCGATTTCCAGATCTATTAGGTAGACAGAAATTGAGCATAATACTAGGAAAAAGAAAACGTATTTTTGAAATTTTATTTTATTAATTTAACTGGAATAAATAACTACAGGTCGAGTCTAATTCTCTATTTTTATTCACGTTTTTTTTTCACACTGAGTCGTGCAGTTTTTATTTTACTAAAGAATAAAAAATTTATATAAAAGTTTAACCAAAATATTTTCTAGATTTTTAGATCTCTTTTGGCAGATCGAAATAGAAAAAAATAATCAAGAAAAATCTTCATGATGATAAAAATTACCTGAAAAATAATATTATTGTAAGGGCATAAAGAAGAGACTGGAAATATGAACCGGGCCGTTCATACTACTGGAAAAAAGACCAATGAAGGTCCTACAAAATTTATTGACTCCAGAGGCGAGGCCTGCGAACAAGGGTAGGGCAGAGTATTGAGCCGCTCTGGAGGCAGCCCCGTGGGATCGGGGACGAGGGAAAGCTTTTAGCGAAGGGGGCACCCCAGGGCAATAATTACATGGACGCCCCCCTCATTACACAACTAGCCTCCTCCAAACCTACATGAGCCCCCGCTGTTCGGCGGCTTGGCGCTCCTCGGAAGCTGTCCTAGAGAGGAAGAGGGAACTGCGCAGGCCCCAAGGACCTAGCTCACTACCAGGTGATCATTACTCCGAGGGGTCCATCAATCTTCTTCCGCTTTCGGGAAATAATCTTTCCCTTAACTCAATTAAATTACTTCTTTGGCTAGCAAGCTCCTGTTCCTGCCATCCTCGATATAAAAATAATAAGAATTATTACACGGACCTTTCAATTAAAAACGATAACGTCATTCATTTATTTACTATTAATATACTTTTATAATTAAAAAAATATATGTATATACGCCTCATTATATTTTAACTCAGGAAACACTTATCGTCTCGAAATTCTCGTATACGGTAGAAATACACTTTAATTATACTTTAAAAGTTCTGATGATGCCGGGGTTCTGCTTACCGTATCGTATCCGATGAAAATGAGTGATTAAAAAAAAAAGTTTATTGGTACCGGAAATGGCAGGGGTTTGAGGAATACCATGGAGTTAATCTCTATACTTCAACGGTTGCCGATCTGTGCGGAAATTTGACCACAATCACCAAAGCGTTAAGGAATCATGATAATGTACAATGGGCTATACTAGAAAGAGCTAAGGTGGTTAATATGTGAGGAATTAATGCCACATTAATACAGTAGTTTGTTACTACTCCTTTGTTTTTTAAACTTAAATACTGTAATATTATTTTAAATTATTGACTTGTTGGCAGTAATACAAGGAGGTGATTTTTTCAAAATCATGCTCAACATCCAGATTTTAGCCTAATTAAGAGTATCCACTTCATGAGGATCGCTGGACCGCATGAGGTATACAGAACCCACATAGTTGACTCACGGTTACAGTGTAACAGAAAATAATTACCTGCCACAGCCGGATTCGAACCCGGGTTCTTGGAGTTAGTGCCTTACCATTGTGACTCCGCACGCGCTTAAAAAAATTGCAATTGTTGTAATGTAAAATATTTTAAGTCAGTCTAGGAATTCCAAACCAACCTTACCTCAATACTTAAGGAAGGTAAAGTTCGAACTAAATTCCAGTGCTACTCTCTTAAACGCATCACTGGTGTTGAAAGCCTTTGACTGCATAACAAGACTTAAGAGAAGTTTGATGGAGATGCTAGCAACAATCGCTATCAAGTAACTTACTTAACTAAAACCCGTTTACATCTGTAAGATCAGATCTGATTTACTCCTAGATAGGTTCCACTCATCGTAAGATTATTTCACTCAGAGCTAACTAATTATTTACTCATTGAAACAACTTTACACGTCCATTTCAATCACTTGCATTGTATTGAATATATGTGTAGCCAACTTAATTAAAGCTCAGCTCATAGTTTTTCAGTTCGAATATTTATCGGGCACGTTTTGCATTTATAAACAGAAATATGAAGCCATGAATATGTAATGGATTTTTCAAATAATTAATAAAATAAAACAAAGGTATACTATGAGAGAGCTCTTAGCAACTATGTACAACGGGCTACACTGGAAAGAGCTCAGTTGGTTAACATGTGAGGGATCAATGCTATACCGTATTGTTGTTTTAAAGTATTGACTTGTAAAAAGTATTATTTTTAAAGCATATAACTTTTTTTATTAAAAAAGTTTTGTTATTTATTTTTTTTATTTAAAGTTGCACACATGCTTCGACTTATGGATATTTTTTCATTGTCTTTGTGTTTTTAATTATTTAAATAGATCCTTTTTATTGTAAAAAAAAACAAAAAATATTTTTAGTTTATAGTGAATTTTGGATGTCATTCCCTTACTGACAGTCTCTAAACTAAAAAGAAAAAATATATGCACAAAAAAATTGTATATTTGGCCAACAATTGCTCACAATCAAAACTATTATTAACACACTTATCAAACCAGGGAATTCAGGAACGCCGTTACTGATCTCCGAGACACCCACTCATATCCGCCTTATATTTATATCTGCCATGGTGAGTAGTGGCAATTGAATCGTTGAGATTGAGTCGGAAAATTGAGAGCAAATATTCCCATAACAACCTAGAACAAATCGAGTGGTAGTTAAAATATGAGCGACTCTGAAGCATTCATATTATTTAAACTAATAATTAAATTTAAATCAAATTAAAAAACAAATAGGAACCATGGTATTAAAGTTTAAATTAATTTAGCTTATGGGGTTTTCCAAATCAATCACATTTAAAAAAAATAAGGAAAATATTAATTATCAATAAATATGTACAAAAGTGATCATTTGGGATGAAATGATTTAAAAGAAAATCAAAGAAAACTATTTCTGGCAAAATTCTTTATATTTTACATGATAGTTATCATTCATCACTAACCTTATCAGTCGATAGCTTTTTATACATAATTCTCATTAGGTAGCAGTTGGTTCTGATAAAGATGCCAAAAATTTTCAGTATTGCATGAATAACAATGGAGAGTCAGGGGTACAGTACTTTTTAAGGAAGTACTGTTATTAGACCAACGGATGTACACGGAGGTGTTTTGGTCTGGGTCTGGACTCTCAAACCCACAGGACTGACTCACGGCTATAGTGATACAGAAAATAGTTATCTGCCACAGCCGGATTCGAACCCGGGTCCTTGGAGTTAGTAGCACAATGCCTTACCACTGAGTTGCCCGTTACCAAATTTTACACATATAGGATTCAAATAATTATTTATGTAGAAAATGTAGTGATACATAACTGAAAATGCCAGATGCTCTGTTAAGGATATTTAACTAATAAGCAGGGCTATCGATTCTCCCGACTATAAAATACCCGTTTTACCCAACCAACACCGCCACTTTACCCGTTGTAACTGTAACTGAATGATTGATACAGTCATGAATCTACTGTCGCACTATCACATTTATACGCCTTGACAGTGAACTATCGCAAAGTTTCCGTCATTGCGACTAAAGTGTAACTATTTGATAGTTACACATTGGTGACATTACAGTTAGTAATGTCGCATTTAGTCAGGCGTGAACTTTAATAGTAGAAGTAAGATTAGTTATGCAACTATCACATGTATACGTTTGAACAGTTAACTATCGTACAGTTTCCGCTACTATATTTTCATGTTGAAAAATGTAATTCACTTTTTCTAGGTTTTTTTTTTTTTTTTTTTTTTTTTTTGTAATTCATTGAATACTATCTCTTCCTTCTTTTCAACTTTCTATTAATATTTCTTGGAAAACGTGGTAAATAAATTTACAATTATTTTTATGATAAGAAATTTATAAATAATTTGTTGTTGCTATTGTGGAATCGGGTAGCTCAGTGGTAAGGCACCTTGTAAGGACCTGGGTTCAAATCCGACAGTGACAAAACATTATTTTCTATTTCACTGTAACCGTGAGTCAGCCGAGCGAACCTCAAAGTGGGTACCCTTTAAATGTGTAAAAATCTGGCGTTCTCCTTGCTCAACCGTTGGTCTAGTTACAGTGATCCCTTACGAAGTAATACTCCCCTAACCCTTCATAGGTTGGAATAGCACAGATTTAATTTTTTATTTTTTGCCATTTAAGCTATTATAAGTCTATGGATTCTTACTAAGTTTAGAAATATTTCAGCCCAATACATATTTTGTATTTAAATATCGGATTCGATATATTCGAAAATCATAGTTACGATATATATATCAACATTTATATCACTACCTCATGGTGGTCTGTTGTAAATCCAGAAAAGGGACAATAAATGATACATTAATAAATATTTATAAAATAACAACATAATGTACACAAGTATGGATGACTATAACGCCAATAATTGTTTCATACTTGCACTCCTTACTAAAACCCAAATCTACAACGCCGGCTTAAACACAATCCTCGATTTAGCGTTAATTACCGTTTGAGAGATTCGTTCATCATCAAGCCTAATAACTCAACCCCTCCCCCCTCCATTTCAATCACCGCGAAGTAATTAATTCAATTGTATCAACCGGTTCTACGCCCCCTTATAACGCTTTAAAATTTACCAATGCGTTCTTTTCACAAGAAAAATATTTTCAACGTTGAACACTTCATTTTAGAAAATTCGAAGGGATTGTTCTTTCTTCATTCGTATTGATTATAGGTTATTAATCTCAAACATTGGTCGATTCGATATGCACTTCAACACATTAGTATATAATCACTGAGAAAACAGGAAAAAAAGTTGAAAACTATCACAATAATCAGTTTTTTCCAAGGATATATCTCTCTATATAAAACTTTACATGAAATAAAAATATTTATTACAGAGGTGTCTCCACTTGACACTCGGCATAGTGCACTCCCAAGAGGAAAATATTGACAAGCCAAATGTCGTTTGTTTTTATTTTAAAGAAAATAATGATCATTGAGAGTATTAAATCGAATAAGGTTTAGCTTAATTTATTTTTTACAGATGACGATCATTTTATAGATATGACTACGCAAGGAAGTTCAATAATAAGCATTTTATGTGTTTATTTTTTTGGTTATCTCACAACAAGAACTATGAGAAAACAGATAAATGGAAAATTCATAGATAATAATATTATGATTAATAAGATAGATGGTGCAATGTATTGTATATATGGTGTTTTCAATTATAGTTATATGTTTTTAATATTCTTTTTTTAAGAGACTGCTATATTAATAAATATGATATTTATTGAGTAATGTTGAAAATTTTTATCATTTTATGTTGATTTTAGATATTGATTTGAAAATGTCAATTTCCTGTAAATTGCTATGTAGTGAAAATTATTATTTTAATTAATTTATTGTATAAATAAATAAAAAATATAAAACGCCTGGTATGTCCAGTTACATGGCTTTCTGCCGTAGGCACAAGTTTGGGCGCCAATTAACCTTCATGGATAGTATCAGTACAGGATTTTTTTTTATAGTATTGAAAGTAATATGCCGAAACATATTTATTAAAAACAACAATTCACGGATATTTATCCCAGCTTTGTAAATTACTATATAATGCATAATGGAATTTCTCCTCAAGACACTAAAAAAGGCATTCCATGCCCAAATTATCCTACAGGAAGTGAACTCCTTAGAATTTTTCAATCTTTAGTATCATTTATTTCTCCGGAGAAAAACAAATAAGATCTACTTACCCGATAAATGAGATGATAAATCAAAAAATAAGAAAGGGCCTGAAGGACTGGGGGAGAGAGGGCATAGCATTATCCGACCCGTTGCCCCTCCCGTCCCCCCGACCCTTATTGTTTAAGGGTTACTACCCGAGAACGGTCCCTTTAAGTTCTAACCACCGACCGCTACCGAATATTACCAAATCTTCATATTAAAATCCCTCTCGGAATACATTTATTCAATGGTTTATACACTTGGCTAATATAGTTTGGAATAAATCAAAGGAAAAATATCCTGCCAGATATACAACTAAAGCAGGAAATCCCTGGTAAAAAATAAAATAGTCTGTAATACTACACCCCATAAAGGTTCTTCAGGCGTTCAATAAATTACTGAACCTACTCAAGCAAAGTAGAATCCCCAGTAAACGGTTAATCCGAGGTGTAAGTATTTTAAAGAGACATTTGAACAAATATACAATTAAAGATTTTATTATACATTTAAAAATGTATAAAAATATGAAGTATGTACAAAAAAATCGACAATAATAGCAAAGTATTTCTTTGAAATATGATCTTTCGAATATCTCTCAATTTTTTTCAATTCAATTATCTATCAACTTTCTTTTTCTCACCAGGGCGGATAATCCGGCAGAACAAAGCGTGGCCGGTTAACAGAGATTGAATTGTACTATTTCTTGGCCACCGGTAACGTATGGAGTTCGCATCGATGATATGATAAAATTGAACCTGACCTCAAGGAGCTTACTGAACTTCCACACTCTTCTTCCTACTTAGGGAGTACGGAATTCTCGGCGCTTCTCTCTCAACCAAGTCACTACTATTAAAAGCCATTGGAGGATGAGTTAAGGCGTTAGCCGCAGACTCTAAAGACTTGAAACTTTTAACAGTTAAATAAAGAATTATAACTTCAAGGGTTCAAATTATTCGGTCTGAGCGTTCCCACCAAAAATTCATAGCCCACCTTAAACATACAATCATATAAGGCCTAGCTATAAGCTCTCAGCGTGTACAATTCAAGGTTAATATAAGTTTACGGATAGCTGAATCCTAACTGTAAAACTGAAGTGAAATTTTCCATTGGTGCAACGTAATTACTTATTACTAAAATATTACCTAAAGATAGTTATTATAATATACAGAGCTTAACCGAATGAGGGTGTTGAATTGAGTTTCTTAATAATATTATATTGCTTATATGAATAAGCATGATATTTGTAATATTGCATATGAATTAAAGATAAGGAAACGTATCAAATGCTCTCGCAGGGGTAAACTAGTTCTAATATAATTCTTATAAAAAACATATATAATCAATATGAATTCATAAAGAATTGATTGACTAATATATTACATTTTATAATAATAGATTATATACAAATTGTAAACAAACAATCATGGAGGTATTACATTATGAATTTTAGATTGTACCTTATCCAAGGTAAGAAGGTATCATCAGGAAAAAAAGATTTCATTTGAAACAGTAAATTTACAGGAAAAACAGAATCTGTTTAAAACAAAGTCTACAGGAAGTTGGTCGGCAAATAATTGCTGTGAGTTAATAAGATTCTTTGGTACACTCTGGAAAAGTTAGATAATTAACCAACCAACAAAAGAACTTTATTTTTTTTTTGTGCGATTTAATCTAGCAATCATAACTAATTTACTACCAAAATATCTTTAACAATTATAAGTTAAAATAGACAGCGTTAATAGACAAAAAAAAATGCTTACAAATGTTAATTATCCATTTTTTAAACTATGGTCTGAATTATATAATTATTGCGTTAGTTTATTTTTAAGATTAATTTTTTTATGACAATATTATACCATATATCATTGTGCGAAAGGCTAGGCCGATTTTTATTTTTTATGACAAAAAATTATTTAACTAAATTTAAATTAAGCTAATCGATCTCAAAAGATTCTAAAAATGATTCAGTTAAGTCTCTCCGTCTGTGCTTATATACAAATATTTTGAGCTAAATACCCGATTGAAAGGTTTTATTGTCCATGTTACACAGTGATATTACAAGTATGTTTAGAACATTTTGAGTTGAAATATTGAAAAAAAAAAAAAAAATTGCACTAATATGTTTAACGCTTTTCTGACTATGTAACGGTTTTTTAAGCGAACGGCTAAACCGATTCCCAAATTCCACGTCTTAAATTATTCAGCCCCTCGGGTTCCCGCTAAAAATTCGTAGCCCGCCTAAAACACATGTTCATGCATGGTCTAGTTATCATGTCTAGGCGAGCATAATTCAGTGTTAAAATAAGTTTGCGAATAACTAAATCTTATCAGTAAAAGTGTTTTGTTTTTTTCTAGCGGTACAACGTAATTCCTTACTAACTGTTACTTAAAAATAGTATAACTAATATCTTTAAGTAACAGTTTGCGTTAAGTAAGTGCAACTTGGAATAGTGTGGGTTTTGAATAGATTTTATTACTTTATTTGAAGATATTCGATAGTATTACACTGTTATATACGAATACGAAAGTTCTCGTTATTTAATTTCCTCAGCACCTTCTTTAAATCTCAACCTGTTTTTCTCATCATGAAATCCACCCCACGCACCCATGGGGGTGAGAAGAAAAAATAATTGATATTATATGTAGTAATATAAGTCTTAAGTATGTGTATTACACACTATACGCCTGATCATAATCCAATAGTTTCAGAGCAATATGTATAGTAAGACATACTTAAATACAAAGAACATAGACGGACCACATACGCACGAAACTCGACCTACCACCTGTGACAGAATTCATCACGAGGAGGCATATCAATTCTTTTGATAGCCTCCAGTACTGTACGAACCAACGATTCAGGACTCTGCCACTGACAGGACAGCCACAAAGATGGCAGACCCACATGAACAGATTCAGTCTAGACTGAAGACAAGTTACTGAACTGACTTAACAAACCTGGTGAGCCCATCAGACTGACACAAACTACCATCCTTTTCCAAACATTTAATTTCCTCAGCCCCCTCTTCAAATGCATTACCAAAGCAGAAAAAAGGCACTCCCTAAACGGCCCCCCTCCCCATCATGACATCAACCCACTCATGGGGCTTAGAAAAAAATTAATATTAAAAAGTTCATAATGTACATACTGCGGGTTTACGAGTATATTCCATTATTACAAGGGAATAATAGGATTCGATAAGAGGAGTTTTGTTTCTTTAAGGTAAATATATTTAAAAGACCGACGAAAGTTGATAGAATTTAAGCAAATTTATTCCAGAATTTCTTCTAGGGAACGTTTCACTAATTTTAATATTTCCATTAACATTTATGAGTATTAACTATTTTATTTGAAATCTTTTAATTAATCTTAAACATAAAAACAATATTTAATCTTAATAAATAAAAAATTGCGACCTATTCAGTAGGCTTATATGCTACCAAGACTAGTTACCTGTATTTTTCGTTATTACCTTTGTTCTTTATTGTTCTGTATCATTATTATTTATTAGTTATGAATGTAACTAATTTTACTTTTTAGTGAAAGGATCGTTGTTAAAGGTATCTACTCAGTTTTTACGGACAATGGGTTTATTTTTATTTATGGGTCAGAAGTTGTAAGTAAAAAAATGGAAACCCCACTTTTCGTTTAAGTTGGAATAAAAAAAATCAACCAACCGTTTAGCTAATAATAACTACAAAGGAATTCCATCCTGACAGTTGAATAAAACAATTCCCAATTGTCGTTTAGATTGCTCTGAGCTCATACCTTGTCACCATCCTAATATCTGGAGGGGGGGTTGAGGGTGACTCCCCGTTTAACATAAGTTGAAAACAATTTTAATCACATTATCTTTGTTAGTATTAGTGTAATTAAGGGAGAGCCCTGACAGGTTTGGAGTTTCCCAGGTTGAGGGGGAGCGGGGAAGTAGAGGGGGGGCTTTTATTAAGGTCTACCCAACTTGGTTATTTGGTCTCTTGTCGTCATTGTGTCTCAGGTATTTATCGTCTTCCTTCGATATAGTTTCCGACGCGATAATTTTCCTCTTGTTTAGAGCTCCTTGGGTCTTTGAAAGAGGTGTTATTAGAAATTAGACATATTTTCCTAAAGTTAAACTACAGTACTATAACCAAAAAAATAGAGGAAAATTAATGGTTAGGGTTTAATCGAATGATTACAAAAATAAAATATCCTAAGTATCCAAAATACCAATAAAAACTAACCCGTCAATGTTTTAACAATTCTGGCATATATAAGCACAGCGAAAGCCAAGATCACGCAATGTAAAAATACAATATGCTGTACTTTATAATAATTTTATTAATTCATAAAATATACAATAATAACCTGCAAATTTATTCAATGCTAAATCGCTATAGAATCGATATCCAAATAATAAGAATAAATTTTTAAGAGGATATCATGCCAACGAAAGGGCTTAAATATTGTTTAAGGAAATGAAAAATCTAACAATTATAACTATTATGATATGAAAGTAATAATCAGACAGACGGAACATAAAAATTCACTGCACAAGTTCTAGGAAATCGTCAGAATTGACATTTTATTTATGCCCTTTTCGTCATTCTCCTATATCTGCAATGACTTTATATGTTGAATATTATCTTCTTTTTTTTAATCTTTGGTTTCCAAACGGTATATAGTACGTCTTATTATAATACTTCTTATTAATCCTATGCGGTGTCTGAAAAGAAGATGAACGCGAGGCCTTCTAATGTAAAAATATTACTAAACTGCTACCAATGAGTAGTTTCTTTACACGCCACTATCATTCCATTATAAACTTACAGCAAATTTACTAAAGATCAAAGATAAAATTATAAATGATATATATAAATATTGTTCTTATTTCCGGAAATGTTTTTTAAAGCCGTTTTCGAGAAAATAGAAACAATATGAAAATAAGACAATGACTATTTAGACAGTTTATGAAGAAATTGGATATGATTTTTTTGTGTTGCAAAAAATGATGAAAATATTTTTTTTTCAAGTACTTTCGGTGAGATAAGCTTTTAGTAATGAAAAATTAATAGAATAAGAAAAATATAAGGTAGAGTAACAAAAAAAGAATTATAATATCAGAAACAAAAATTAGAACAATAAAAATTATATGTTATAAAAAAAATGATGCATACATCTATACAAGTCTGCATTACGAAGAAATTAGAAGTGGAGCTATCTAGTGGAAGGAATAGTTACTGAAAGCAACCCCTATACTAAAACAACATCGTTTATGATATGATACCACATGATATGATGACTCATTGATAATATATTTACATTATCACTCAATTTTTTTAAAATAATATTTCAAATACAGGCAAAATGAATTATTCAGAAGATGAAAAAATAAAAACTTCAACAGAAACGTGTCATCACAGTACTAAAGGGATAAAAACATGTTTTTGCATAGCTAACTTAAAAATTATTGTATTTCTGAGTTACTTATCATTGAGGATCATCGGAAAACATAGTTTGTATAAATTAGAAATTTAGATAAGAGTTCGCAATTTTTTTTTCCCCATCACTCTTGGATAATGTTTTGTCATGGATAAAAAATTTCGCGATACCTGTATCGAGCTTAAAAAAAATTAAATTATCTTTAGAGCTATGGTGTGGAAATGAAAAAGAATACTTTGTAAATAATATTTGCTATTATAATTAGAATTTGTTTGTATTATTTTGAGAGTAGTGTAGTTCATTAGTGATAATATGAGACATCTTGATTTACCGTGAAAAAGTAAAAACGTAGAATAATTATTAAATGCATAAGGAAACGGTTACTGATATCCATTGTTAGTCCAGTTATAAATAAGATAAAGTTTATTTTCAAAATATCATAACGTTCTTGTTAATACATAGAAAGATCCAAATATATTACGTTACCTTAACGAACTAACGGCTAACAACAAAGGGCAAACCGCCCCAACTATACTCTGCATTATATCCGCCCCTAATGAGGTTATTTAAAACCAAAAACATGTTTTTGTGCGGCTTGCAGGCTCAAAGCAAACCGACAAAGGGATAACCAAACCACAACGGTAGTTCTCTCAAGTGGGGAAGCAACCCCTGCTTTTTGTCTAGTAGACTGTCGCCAAGATCGAGGGATGGAAGCTCCAGCGAATGTTTAAACGGGGAGATGACGCTCGATATAATTAATAATTAATAACTATGATTGTATTTTTCTGAATATGAAGGAGATATACGGCGATGCCTTCAAAAAAGAACGAAAAATAGTTTAAAACTATTTATTATCCCAAGTTCCCCTCCCCCCCCTTTAAAGGGCTTCTAAACAACTACAAATATCTTGACAATAAGATACAAAAAAGTAAACTAAGGTGGGGTTGAAAATGATGTAAATATAAGTGGAAAAAATAAGATGTACAATAATAATTATATAAAAAATAAATAACATATAGTATTAGATTTACTATGATAATTAATACTGCATACTATTAGATAATAATATCTAATAGTCTATGTTATTTCTTTTTTACATATACTTATTATTGAGCTCATCTTATTTATTTTTTTTTTGTTAAACAGTGGAATATCTATAATGGACATTAGACAAAGGACGACTTAAAAAAAAACAACAGAGTTTTAAGGTAACAAAGCAGAAAACATAAGCAAATTTTTCATTGCTACTAGAAATGAACTAGCTCTTTCGAATGCAAAAGTTTAATATAAATGATTTAAAAGCAGACATTTTTGTTTTTAAAATGAACGATAAGTTAGCTTTCAACTACTTTCTGATAGCCCAGCAATATTAATAATTATAAAGATGTAAACAATGTAGATTAAGGTTAACACAAAAAAACTATTATTGGACTGATGACGTTTTGGTAGGACTTCTTCAGGGCTACAAATAACAAGTTTCAATAAAGAAAAAATTTTTTTTATCTAAATTGAAAATTGAATTTTTCTAAAAAATCTTTTTTAGTATGTATAGTGGCCCTTTTCTTTAATCCGTGATAGATTATCATAATTGTGGTAAGTCTATGTTAAGAGCAGCACTAAATAAGTGTTATATTTATTGTCTTATTGAACTGATTAAAATAAAATATCATTTTATTTTAAAGTAACGTCAATACATTAAATAGTATCGTTATTTCAGGAGCATATTTAAAAACAAATGAAAACCTGTACCACCACAACACATGAAGGGTCAGGGGTTCATTGTAAGGAAAAACTGTTTCTTGAACAACGATTATACAATGAGGTGATTTGTTCATGATCATGCTTAACCGCGAGATTTTTGTCCAAATAAGGGTCACTTTACTGTGGGTTGACTCACGACAGTAAAAGAATAAATAATGATTTGCCTGAATTGGATTCGAATCCGGGCCCTTAGACTAGTACAGCGCCTTCACTTGAGCCACCCTGCTCCCCTATTTAAAAATATATACAAATCTGGTGTCGGATTTGCAAGCACTCAATTCGAATAAACATTTTTATCAATCAAATGCCATTTATAATTTTTTTTTTTTAATTATTTATTTATTGTAATTTACAACTGTACAAAATAATACAACAGGTAAATATGTAGTATGTTTCATATACACTTGAAAATCTTGGGAAGGAACCACCCATTGGTGGTACTTCAAACATTAATTTAAACTAGAAGGTCCCGTGGCCATCTTCTTTTCAGACGCCTCGGAGGATTATCAGGGATTGTTAAGGATGAAAGATTAAGAATTAATGGGTTAGGATGGTTAAGGAGTTTGGAATAAAAAGACGCATATCTGTTTTGGGTCAAATCTGCAACGAATGGGATGTTAAGGTCTTTATGAATGAGTTTATTTGTGACGTAATAAGGAGCATCAACGATTTTACGTAGGATTTTGGATTGTAACGATTGGATGCGGGAAGAATTTGATGGTTTGGTGGAGCCCCAGAGCTCAATTCCATATGTCCAAATTGGTCTGATTATTGAAGTGTATACTAATTTTTTGTAATGAATGGGAAGTTTAGAGCGTTTGTCAAGTAAGTGTTGTAGCAATCGGAATCTACGAGCAGTTTCTTGTCGTTTCAGTCTTGTGTGTGGATTCCAAGTAAGTCTCTTGTCAAGATGGAGTCCTAAGTATCGAATCTGCTCAACAGGTGCATTTATAGTTTAAATTGATAATTTATATTTGAACTTCAATATTAGAACAAAAAAAAAAAAAAAAAAAAAAGTTAAGAAAAAATCTTGGTATTACATACCAAGCTTTCTTATCGACACTGAACATGAACATGATGTGATACAAATAAAATAAATAAATATGACATGATGTAAACATGAGATATATATATATATATATATATATATATTTACAGTTAAATTTTTTTAATTAAACATTTTTTTGTAATTTTAGTAAACTAACTTCTCTAAAGACGAAAGGACAAAGCTTCAAAAACTAATTGTCGTAGTGAGGTAAATTTCCACAAGACAGCTCCTATGAATAAATATTCCTAATCTAAGTGAAAGCAACAACATCTCTGGGTAAATACCGCTCTGTTTCATCAGATAAAATCAGACTTATACCTGTAATTATACTATTATTTCGTCTGCACTATTTGTTCAAGCCGTCCTGTGAATGCTAATATTCACGGTAGTTTACAAGAATAACTAATTTGCAAATGCGGACAAGCATACGCAGTCCTAAGATTAGAAGAATGGAGAAGAGATCTTTAATGTGTGTAATTTAAACAACGAAGTACGTTTTGTCTGAAACTTTACAAAGTATAAAGAACAGTGGATATAAAACTAAATTTTAATTGTTAGTACTGTAGTTATATAAATTAAATTAATAAATTATTTCCTTTGAAGATGTTCGTTTTTTTCATTTCCTTTTATTAGCTATATATGGAATATATAATGAGGAAAAGTATTGCAATTGTACGGAACTGAAATTATGTATTTAAGGGGGGCTCATATATCAGGGATGTGACGGTATTTCGATAAAATTAACTAATCGAAAGTGCCGCTTTTAATAATTGAATTTCAACATTTTTAGGATTTTTTTTTCAAACGATTTTGGTTAAACTGCCTATTAATGTATAATTAAATGATTTTTTTTTTACCCATCAGAGGGCAATTGTTTGTTTTGTTAGGTCTATGAATGTCATTTATTTTGTTATTAATTACTTTTCTCCTGTATTAAGAGTGTTTATTTTATCTTATTTTTTTTTTATTATAACGTTTTATAAAGTTAGGGGTGTATTTTGTACGAGACTATATCCCCCTCCCCCATAATCAATAGTTAAAAAAAAGAACTGTTATATGAACCATATAAGGCTCACTAGGCCGATCTGGTATTAAAAATAAAAAAATAAATATTTTAATATAAGTTAGGTCTTAGTCTCTATCATTAAAATACTTAAATGCTGAATTTTCAAAAAAAAAAACGTGATAGGAGGGAAATTTCAAAACTTAAGGTGATAGGAGGGAAAATATTTTTTCCAGGTTTAAAACACATTTTCGGAAATAAAAGTCGTAACAAAGGTGCATTATATACTGTTGGAAAGCCAACGATTTAAAAAAAAAAAATATTTAAAAGGGATAAAACTCATAAAAGAAGGGTCTGTTATAATGACTTTTAATAAACTGGGCGCATGTGTACTCCGTCTTTTTTCCGTTTCACCAGTCTGATTAATGTTTTCCAGTCATAATATACATTAAATAGTGAGTTTTTTTATTTCCCATAGCCTAACTTATAATGGTAATAAAACGTACATATATAATTAATTAAATATGTGAATAAAATAATATAATTAATGAAATAAAAATATAAAGTTATATAATGCATAGAAACAAAGAAATATGAATATTTTAATTAAATAATGATTTAATTTAAAAATTAAACTGAATTATTTTTGTTTTTAGCCCTGATGTAAGTTAGAAATTCTGGCCAAAACGTTGGCATTAATAAATATGTTTTTAAAAACCAATTTGTGTTATTCTTTGACCGCATCCCCAATATAAAAATTGCCCCATACTTAAATGTAAAATGTTAATTTTAGTAAATTGTTATATTTTTTATTTCTGTCATTTTTTTTTTTTCAAAAAAATAATGTTAAAATTTTACAAAGAGAAATATAATATTGAAATTGGAGTAAATTAATTAGTTAAACGACAGGTTCATTTGGGAAATTAGTAGAGAAAATATTGCTAGAAAGGAGAAATATTAATTTCAACTAAAAGTAAGGTTGGTAGGTGAAAGTTATAAAATAAACTTACGATTAAGTATAAGTTTTAATAAGTAGCAGTAGAGGTAGTTATTAGTTTTTGGTTATTAGAGGGATAACTAAAAAAAAAAAAAAAAACGTAGATCCAAGTATCCGAGATAAATAGACGGAGTATAAGTAATTACATGCAATACGTTGATACGAATATTATAACAAGAAAAATAACTTAAATTAATACTGAAAGTCAAATAAAAAATTAAGTTTCTAATCAAGTAGCATTAGGTAAAATCTCAAAAAGGCAGAATGCTCTTGGAATATCAATAGGGCAGTTTCATTGATACGCAAACGGACCCCTGGGAAAATTAATAGTTGTTCCGCCAGGATATTAAATTCTAAGGGAAGAAGATGCTTTTAAACGCTATCGGTTTCAAAGTAACGTCTCGAATTTCTGGGCAAGTTAAGCGGAAACTTTTAGCCTGTCGCTTGTGGTAACTTTGTTTTCACATCAACCGTGACACGATCGCTTCGGTTTAACGCCCTCAAAACATGTTATATATATAAAATTTCTAGTAGCTATAATAAAAATTCGAAGAGTAACTGCAAACATTTTAAAGATCTTAATTCAATATGTTTAGTAACCTATGAAAGTTAGACCATAGACTAATTTCAGATTTATTCTATTTTGACCACCCTCTTTAAATAATATATATTTAAAAAAACAAAAAAAACATTTACTTTAAAATTAAAGGTACGCATAGAAGATAAAATATATTTCCTAAATTATCCTGACGATTTGGTACAGTTTGGTGAAGAAGTGAAAATGATTAAACTAAATAAAAACATCTGGTGAAGCTCGCGCTAAACACTATTTTAAATTACTACCTAGTTACGCCCCTACGTTTTGTGTTGACTATTAAGCTCTTTTTTAAGTTATATTTTTATTTTATTATTTATTTATTTTTAATTGAAAATCATATGAGCAAGCAAAGGCGGAAATTATGAGAAAAAAAATTTAGTTTAAATAAATAATTTTTAGTCTCAAAACAAGTTTTATTTCTTTACAAATCTGACGTTTCGGCCAATTCGGCCAGCTTCAAGGACAATCTGAATACAATTTTAGGATATTCTGCCCAGGTAAGTAATTTCACCCCCCAATTACCCTATTTTGTCAATTCTTCACATTAAAATAAAAATTAAAACTTTTTATCGAAGTCAACCTTCTCTATTATAATTTATCACAATTGTTAGGATTGTTGTGATAAAAAGTTTTAATTTTTATTTTAATTTAAAGAATTGACAAAATAGGGTAATTGAGGACTGAAATTATTACGTTATTTTTTAAAATGATGTGGTTCTAAAATTGTATTAAGATTTTCCTTGAAGTTGGCCGAAACGTCGGAATTATACAGAAATAAAAATTGTGTTGAGACTAAAAATTTATTTATTTAAACTATGATAAGCAGTCGAGTTTTTGAAAATTTGGCATTTAAACCCTCTTAAAATATTTCAATGAGGTTAAGGCCTGTTTAGTATTAAAGAACACTTAATATCTCATTAATTCACCGATTATAACTAAAATAATTAGAGCTGTTTTGGAGAAAATAAAATAATCTGAAAAATCAATTCTATAAAGTGGCCCACTTCTAGTCAGTCGATATTATCGTAAAAATTAAAAAACAATTTTTTGAAGAACAAAAATAAAACTTATTAGTGGTTAAAAAGTGGAATAAATTAGCTTATAAAGATTACAATCCATTTATAGATTTCTACAAAAAATTTTATTAAAATTGTAAAAAACGTTGATTTTTTAAAAATTTTATTGTAGTTTTAACAAGGTTCAGGGCTCAATTGTGATATTTTTCTTTACTACCTAGTATATTAATATATATATTAATATTTAATCTAAAAATATAAACATAGAAACAGGTTTATTATTATTTTTAATAGAAACAACCGAAATGGTCAAAGAACATTTTATCAAAGTCCTGGTTGCTCATTAGGAGTTACTATGCCATCATATTTTCGTAAAATATTCCTGAGGTTCGATTAACTCCTCAACGCGTTTGGAAATCATGTTTTTTCTTGCTTCGGCCAGTCAGGCTAGGGAATGGAGCAGAAATGTTGGTGTGATGAAGGAAAGCCGGCTAAAAATAAAAAATGGCAGAAATATAAAATAAAGATAGGATGAATGAGGGTCT
This sequence comes from Halyomorpha halys, assembly GCF_000696795.3. Taxonomy (NCBI): domain Eukaryota; kingdom Metazoa; phylum Arthropoda; class Insecta; order Hemiptera; family Pentatomidae; genus Halyomorpha; species Halyomorpha halys. The sequence goes on along the minus strand of NW_027106188.1, from coordinate 878,889 downwards.
AACCTACCCTGGAACAAACACACAGCTTTTGTTTATAAAGCACCAGAGTTTTTTGCCCGACCCGTGGATGGAATTGGCGACACAGCGGTGCGTCCCTGGAGTCCCTCTTCCATGGCAACCAACATCCCTAAATTAGTGAGGGCATAATCCCCTTTATTAGACCTGGGCTTCATGAATCCCTGATGCAGGTCCCACTGCAGCCCGGTGGAAATGTTTTTTTCATCTTTATTGACTTCCAAACAATTTATAAAATATTTATTCTTCAAGAAAGAAGAATAGCATTTTATACTAAAAATAAATTAGACATATCTCATACATACAGGAGAAAAGTTAATAAGAAAGAGAAATTATGGTAGGAAAGGGGAGGGAGGGGCATTCAGTCCGGAAGGTTTTGCATAGGCAAATTACAGAATAAATTTCAAACTAAACCTAAAGAAAACTCATATAGGCGCTAAGGATAGATACAAATATACAAGGTTTTGCACTCGGTGGAAAACCTCCAGTAGAAAATCAAGGCGAGAAGAGGTCATCTTCAACCGTCTGCGTATTTGACACACATTTGACACTCACACGGCTACTTGTTACGCGGTAAAGAACCACCAACGTGCATAGACTGTCAAGCAATTGTGTGAATGGACTGACAAATATTGGCACGTTGGAGGTTGGCAGTTTTCTGATAAGGTAAGAGAGCATGAGGACAGTATGGCCTATTCTCAAGCGGGTTAGAGCAACTTCCTCTCTGCGGTTGTAAGCAGCACTTACAGCATTTTCATTGACTTATTAAGTACTCAATAAAATTAATCGGTATAATTATTCATCAAGAAAAAAAGGGGGTAGAGGATCGATTCATTTAGTTCACCACCACCAGTATTAATGGAATTTAAGCTCCTCTAATTTCTCTTAAAATTATTTTTTTGTACAACTTTGGGCTATCAACAAAACTGAACAAAATAATTCTATTTAGTGTTTAATAAGTGATGAAACAATTTAAACATTTATTAGAAGTGATTTTCTTTTAATAAAAAAATAAGAAATTGCTTCCTGTATTTTTTTCTTAGCCTTGATAAAGGAATTGTCCTTAGGTCGAAATTTCGGCACAAATTAATATAGTATATTGTCAAATTGTGTTTCATTTCAGACCGCACTCCCGTCCATCTTGGTTTTAGTAACGTTTCACTAGTGCATGCACTATTACCAAGCTAAGGGTTTGTTTTGGAACATGTTAGCGAAAGTAAAAACAAACCAAACAAGGATCGATTTAATTATTTGTAAAATATTATATAGACTCTAAAGCAAATAAATTGAGCCGAAAAGGTATACCTGTGCCAATTTCCAGGATGACTCGAATAATCCGAACTCCAGCGGGAGAACAATCCAGACCATAAACAGTCATTGCTGTTGACACAGAAGGCTTCCAGCGGCTAAAGCCCCAAGTCCTGGCTGGCTCAATTATTCAGCTACACTTCCAACCCATTTCGGTTCCCCCTCGCTCTTGTCCATCCGTTTTATGTACACGGTAACGGTTTAGAAAGTGGACACGCGAGCTGTTTCAACTGGAAATACATCATCACCATCCTTTGAACTTATATGCTAACAGGAAAAGTAAAAAAGGAATGTCAAGTACATGAATGAAAATCCAAAGATTTGCACCAAGCTATTCAAATAGAACATGAACCCACGGAAAGGTAGTAACATACAGCAATCCTTTCCAGGCTTCACAATCCGATGATGGAAATGGATTTAAGACATCTTCTTTAATTTAATTAATTACAATAATAACCACGTTTAATGATGGTGGATTTATTCTTGTCTTAAGGAGATAAAATCTGCTCTGCTATTTTATACATAGGCCAATTAGACTATTCATAAAGGCATTAGCCACTATACCGCTCAAAAACAGATCTGCAGTTACAAACTGCGACCGCAGAGTAGAGTGAGATACACTCAAATCAAGAGAAGAGAAAATATACAGACTCTATGAAACACTATGAATAACTTCAATCTACATATTAATATGTATAACTTGCCTCCTAGAGTGTCATTTGACAACCCTGTTCAACTTCTCTTCAATTACTCTCAAGTAGTATAGATATTACGATATTATTATAGAGGAACTTGTTGGAGGGAGATGCCAATAGGGATCAAGTCGAAGTAGGAAGATTTCTAGAAATTCGGAATAGATAGAGCTAAGCTTCTTATGTTATATATTTTAGGGCGCTTTTTGCAAACAAACTATATTTTTACAGATAGATAAGTAACAACTTTTATTTAGATATCAGACATTTAGTACTATAAAAAGGAGACAATTCCTAGTGATGCCCTCGAAAGTGCTATTGAAAAACAAACAGAAAATCTGTGAGGTTGAGCTGATCCAAAGAGTATTAAAGTTACGTTTTTATTGCTATTCTAATTAAGTTTTGTATTCCAATGGTGAAGTTACAAAATGGAAACACGTAACGCGTTGACGCTTCTCGTCAGGCATAGTAGCTCAATTCAAATATTGTCATATATAATAACATTAGGATTGACAAACCAAATCAGGCAGCACATCTGCGAGAGTGTGACTAACTTTAATATACTATATTAATTTATAAGTATTATGTTTTTAATTATTATTTTTTCATAACAAAATTTTCTTTACTGAAGGCATTTTGTGTGAATCTCGACGAAGTATCAATACTAATTTTAATAACACTAGTATTGATTACATTTGGAACGCAGTTAGCATAGCAATTATTAAAATTTACTGGTTTTATTTGTGTCTGCTTAACAGTTCCATACACGATAAGTGGAATTTAGAACAAAAGAATTATTGCCTATGCAGTGTAGGATTCCTATGGGAGTCTTGGGCCGACGTAAGAAAAAAAAATTACAGCCTATGTTATAATGGCGTATAGACGATATATGCAATATAGAAAATGATACGTATTTGTAGTATAATATACATAATTATATTGAAATATACATAAATGAATACGCATATTGCATGTTTCAAGTCTGGAATTATTAAACAGTTATAAAATAATGACTGTGGTCCTATTTTTAAAATGTTTTTTTAATATTCGTTAAAATGTTAATGCTAGCATTAATACTAGCTTGGCAGAACAGGCACAAGGCACTAGCTGCAAAAGGTACTGTTATTTTTAATTGTAACATTTTTAAGCTACTAAACTTTATTAGTAATTAGCCTCTTATATAATGACCGCCATTAACGAACGAAGTAATGTCAATGTATCATGGAAATCTTTTTTCATAAAAATATATTTTCCTTTTATTTATTTTTTTTTTTTTGGATGTTATGAAATGAGAGTAGACTAATGTTACTATTCGTTAAATGTAAAAACAATACTAATAGAGAGCGGTTACAATTTCCAAATACACACACACAAAACATGTAATGATGCAGTTAGAAAAAAAAAAACTATAGAACTAACAAATAGCTTTTGTTAAAATTGATCAATATAAAGTCAGCCAAATGAACGTTTTAGTAATTCCAATACTCCTGTTGACAAATGGAGAGTAAAACACGTCCAATCAACTAATCCATTAATGCAACAGGTAACATTTAACAGCAATTTATCCATTTATACCGGCACAAATACTACGTAGGTCAACTTCAACTTTTTTTTTTTGTATGAATAAGCTTAAGTTGTTTTTTTAATAAAACATTAAAATTTATTTGATATTTCAATTTTTCTTTTTTTATTTATTTCAAATTAGCGAGAGAGAGAGAGAAATTTATTTCATTTTAATTCTTAGCTTTAGTTGTTACCTTATTTTATTATTACTTGATTCATTTATTAAGAATGTGTATATATGCTTTACTTTAATTGCCCAATTTATTTTAATTTACAATAATTTTATTTTTATTATTATTTATTTAATATCTATAATGGGTGTAATTGAGTACTTACGGCCTTAATGTTTATTACAATAATTATTACTTTGCACTAATTTCTTTTTCTTCCACAGCTTTTTTGGAAAGGCTTTGTTCTACAGTGAAAAATACATAAAATTAATAAAAAGCTCTGAACCGTGATATGAAAAAAAAAAAAAAAATAGTATAATTAAAAAAAACACCACTGTAATTCAAAATCAGAATTGAAAAAATCCGATTTAAAAAGAATAATAATAAGCAGTTAATCTCAAAAACTATATATCATGAACAAATTTCGTGAATATTTTTTTGTTGGGAGAGGAGGGGAATTTTTTTTTTTTTTTCATTCACTTCAACGAAAAAAAAAATTGATATCTCTGCATTATCAGTACAGAGGCATCTAGACAGCGCTGGAAACAGAAACCAGGCCAAGAACAGTAATATTTATTTTCTGTTCACTGAGTCATGCATTCATTCTAAGGCCGGCGAATCATCCCGGAGCTGAACCAGCCTTTATAAAGAGGGTAACGGACCTTTCATGAAGAAGGGAGGGGAGAAGGGATACTCAGGGCACCAGGGAAACAACCGTTGGAACAATACACAACAATAGAGCCTAACTATATCTTTGCCACTTCATGAGTTCGTAAAGTAAAAATGTATATAAAAATTTCTTTTTAAATGAATTCTGAAGTTAAAAAATAACAAAAATAGAGAATTTATACACAATAAAGTAACTAGGAAAAATATATTTTTTTTTTTCTAAAAACATATTTCTCCAATATTGGCTTGAAGTAGGCAGCCTAATCGTCTTATTGAACAATGATCCAATAAAAATCTATTTTAAAGCAAGAAAAAAAATTAATTGTAACTATGAACTCTTAATAATATACATATATCCACTAGGATTATAGTTATTAATTCTGAAAATAATAATATTAAAATATTAACATTAACTATTAATTAGTGAAACAACTCTTTTCAAATGGTTCATTCACAGCAAAGAGTTTATAGTTCACTGATTCAGTATAAGAAGAGATTAGAGGCGGCGGTGGTGATTCACTCAATATGACATCTAGAACACTCCGTAAAAAGTCATAATTCTTCGAAAAGAGCTATATAGTAGGTTCTTTTGAAGAGTAATGATTCACTATTTACTGAAAAGAAAGAACCAATGCTGGAACTTCCCTAAAATCTTACCAGATTACCCAACTTCCAATTTATTAGAGGTATGGAAAGTTTTCTTATAAATATTTTTTTTGACATTTTTGGAAATCCGACCTTTCTAAATAGGAATTATATGCAACTCATAAGTATAAATAACCTCTATGAATTATCTTTCGCAATACAGTTTGAAGTAGGTTCTGAAATTTCCCAAATTTTCGGATTTTCTAATTATTGGAGCTAGGACCCCCCTTTGCTTGTAAGGACGTCCCTATCTACGGCTCTCGCTCAATGAAAAAGTGAATTACAGCATCAATGTAACTCACTTAGCCTATCCCCGCTCCCAAGTAAAATGAACAAGAACTAATTCATGAGCAGTTCTTAAGTATTAATCAATTCCCCAATCTACACCTCTGGGCAAGATATGAAGAACGGTTTGGGCAAAGTTCTAACTAGTTACTTTTCCTGAACGCAATAAGTTAGAGGGATTTTTATCAATGTCTTTGGATCATGTTCATTATTTATACATTTGACATTAAAAAATAAAATAAAATGTATATATGTATGTATAGTTGACCGTAAAAATTGATATATAGGGAGATGGTCAGGGTTGCGGTCAATAGTAAAACAAAAATAGTTTACAACTATTTATTTTCCAACGTTTCGCCCCACTTTGCAGGGCTTCATCAGGGCTAAAAAGATACAAAATGAAACTATGTTAAGATAAAATGATAGAAATAAAAATACAAAGATACAATGAAAAGAATTAAAAAAAACAAGTAACAAAGGCAAGAGCAATAGTTTCATACAAAAATACGTAAAATATAAAGCTAAAAAAGTACATGAGATGTATATAAAACAAAAAACAATAAGGGAAAAAAAAATGACAGTTGGATTTAAAAAATGGAGACGGGAGGAAGGAAAAGGAATAAGGAAATCTGATGATAAGGAAATGACAATAATCCTAATAAGGAAAAGATCCAGCTGTCAATAAGGAAAATATGCAACTTTAGGGCCGCCCATAGCTCAATGGTTAAGACAGTCTTACCAATTTGATGTCTATTGGCGGTGCCGGTTCGAATCCGGCCTGGGACGGATATTTTATTCACTAAAATATTTATCAGAAGTTAATCACCAACAAAAAAAAACAAAAAAAAAAACATTTATTCTTACATTAACTAAGAACATCTGACAGAAAAAAATAATTTTCAATGAAATCAGAATTATATGAAATGCGAACTATAGAAACTCCCAAAAAATACATCGTCATATAGAGCTGTGCTATGCACATTTCTCTTGCATTTCAATATTAAGATTTCCTGAAAGAGAAGAGGAGAGTTGGTTCATAAAATCATATTCAGAATATTGATCCGAATTTTTTTTTTTCGAAGTCTAGTTCTGATTTTGATTAGAATAAAATTGAGAATTAACTGAATAACAAACTACATAAATAATATATAAATATATAAAATAATAATTTATTAATTCAGAATTCTTCCTATTTATTATAACCAACCTATTCTAACCAGAGTAAGAGGGTTGAGTTTTAATTCCATGAGACCGCAACGAAGTAAAATTCAACCCTAACAGGGCCGAACCAAATCGGCGCAGCTGCAGTTTCGAGGTTAGTAAAGTGACACCTCAACTCTCTCGGCTACAACGCTAGCGGTTTTTTAAACTTTTTTTTTTAGTAATTAAGCATTATTATAAACAAAAATCTGTAATAATGCATAATTGGTAAAAAAAAAAAATGACTTGAAAAATTATATAATTATAGGTATATAATTTAAGATATAAGAAATGGAAAACGGTTAACCTATGAATCAATTTATTCTTTACTATAAACATATAAATATATCATTCTGTTATTAAATAAATTAATATTATACCGAATTCTGATTTATGCAGTTTGGTTTATATATTTGAAGAGAAAATAATAAGTAAATCAGTTTCACTATTACATTACAGTAAACGAAAAAAAAATTGATGAGATAATGATTATCAAGTAGGCATTTCCTCTACAGATAATAATAAATCTGACAATTATTGTGCTTTCAAGAGTTATATAACCCTGAACTAAGAATTTAGACAGACATACTATAATTAGGTCATACAACCCAACCGCCATGGTTTTTAGAGACCAGATGGAAGATCAGATGTTCGAGAAATTCCGACCCGTGGAACGAATTTTTGAAACGTTTGAAGCTCGATTATTAATATTATTATAATACTTATGTTAAAATTATCAAATTGAAATGAATTCATGTTCAGTAGACTCATAAATACACTATTTTAAAAATACGTCAATAGTTATAAATGAAACAAACGATTCTGAGAAAAAAAAAAGCGATGACGTTGAATTTTAAGCTTCACTGAAAGTTAATTGTATTGGAAGTTAGTAAATTGAAAAATCACTTTGAAGTTGACTCTGATGGATTAAAAATTGTTTTCGTTAGTAAACAAACTTTGAAATTGTGGACCATAAGTTAACAGCAGAATTTTCTGTTTTATGAAAAATATATAATTCAGCACAATTCAACTATTGGTTATGAGAGCGGTCGCCGAAGCAACACACCAGGGGTTATTGAGTGTATTAGTAGATTGTATTAGACCAACGGTTGTGCAAGGAGGCGATTTGGTCAGAATCACGCTCGACCGCCAGATTTTTACCCAATTTAGGAAGCTGGGCGGACCCCAGGGGGCTCCAGAACCCACAGGAGTTGACTCATGGTTGCAGAGTAACACAAAACAATTTTCTGCCCAGCCGGATTCGAACTTGGGTCCCTTGGAGTTAGTAGCCACGCGCCTTATCCCGGAGCTACCGCGCTTCCCTACTGATGTAAACACAAGAAAAAAAATTAATCGTTATTTAAAACAGTAACATATCTCACAGGGTAGAATGCCTGGCCTAGAGATAGGAGAAACTCTTAAAGGACTTAAACAATTTTAAAAAAATGAGCTATTGGAAAAAAAACATAAACAAAAGAGTAACCAGGATTTTGCTATGACCAACCAAGATATTACTGTTGTAGCCGTAAATAATTCGTAAATAATAGTAAGTCTTATCTTATTGCAGATACATTAAACCACGTGTTTATAGAATCTACACGTTTGCGCCAAACAATGGCAAATTCGCGCGCAAGCATGTGGATGGGTTATTTGGATTGGGTGTTACAATTTGGTCTGAATCTGCGGCTGGCCCATTCAGTGTAGGTTTTTGGACACAATTCTAATGGCGCTTGTGCTACATTCAAACGTTTGTTTTCATTCGGCGTTGTTTTAGAACTGCCAAAAGACGGATTTTGCTCTCCGTGTTTCTCCGTGGATTCAATAATTGACTCTTGTTTAAGATTGAATATTTTAGATTTAGCATACCAAAAATATATATTTAAAAAAGTTAAAATAAGAAATATCAGATACAAATTCTAGAACGAAGGTTGAATTTATAGGTTATGCAGAACTATTTATATAAATTTTTATATATTTTATTTATATATATTTTATTTATCTACAACCTACAATTCTGATACTTATGTTACTTTCATTTCGCCTACCTTTATTCTGCTCCTTTTTATAATGTAAATTGAGTAAATCGAAAGTAATAGCCGAAAAAATTCAAATGAACAAAACAAGCGTGTGGATAACGACGTTTGTTGCTTCCTTTCTTTACCAAGCGCTTGTACAAGGAACCAACCTGCACCAAAGCAAGCAAGGGGTTGGTTTGGGGGATAGCAAAATGTTCAGAGAAAATATAAAATAATATATTTTCTGGACTAGCAGAAAATTGGATGACCAGATATTATAATATTACAAAAACAAATTAACATGAACAATAATTAGTACTCAATTTTTTAAAAAATTTAATTGTACATTCAACAGATATAGTATTTATGCAATATAAATAGATAAAGAAATTAAAATGCAATGAGGTCTTTATCGTTTAATATTTTCGATGATAACCTATATAAACCAATATCAATTAAGGCTATTTCAGTTGTAATGATGTTACATAAATTTTCACTAGGCTACAACAGTTAAGGCTTTTCCAATTAAAAATTAACACACCAATTTTTTTTCCTACAATTAAAATTCTACAGCTAAAACTTAACCAATTTATTTCAAAATTAAAATTTTTCCTTGTCAAAAAGACTTAGCAGATCAAAATTTTTAATAAAAAATTAACATGTCTTCTTGAAATGCTCCCATATTAATTTTTAAATAATAATTTTCAATAAAATGAAGCTTCATCGACGAATAGGTTTGTATACAAACGGCATTAGCTTCTAAATCCTACAATAGACAATATTATAATTTTAAAGCTATTTTGTTGATAATATAATTTTTATTTAGTTGACTCTTCTTTCTTTTGAAAAAATAAATAAATAAAAAGATCTTATCTACTCATTTAATAAGGCAGGTCTAAAAAAAGACAATTTAAATTTATGTAATTTGAGAGTGAGTTTGGAAATTTAATCTTATTTGTAACCTTCATTCCTAGTGTGTACTTAGAATAAATGAAATTTTTTTTATAATGTTGAAAAAACAATTTTCTTTCATTCTGATGATAACAACAAAGTATAAATTTGCTAGATATGAAGAAGATAAAAAGTTATTCGAATATTTTTGAACATTTATGAATACACTGTCTTATATCGCAAATTTAAATTGACTTAGTGGAGTTCAATTTTATGGCTTCTCGAGGAAAAAGTAATAAATATCAACTTTATCCTTGCTAAGAAAAGAGTAGTTTAACAAGCGATGATAAATCAGTGTTCATATGAATGCAATCGGAAGAGTTCGCGCGGTCACGGCCTCTTCCGATTAGAATTTATGTTTCTATTTTTTTTTCCCTGTGATTTTATATTAAATACTTAATATTTTGTAATTATCCATAGTATATTATTGCTAAAATTGTGAACCAGTTATTTCTTTCAAATAAGCCGAATTATAGGTTCTTTATAGGAAGATTTTATCAAAATTCGTCAATTAGGGTCTCTTACACTATTTCAATGAGGATATGAACTATCTGATATCAAAGAGCACTTAATTTTATATTGATTTACCGAGTTTTATAAAAAATTTTTAGAGCCGTTTGGAAGAAAATCTTTAAGAAGTGTAATATCGATTCTCTAAAGTGGCACTTCCGGTAGGTAGTGGTTGTAACATTACAGGCATACACATGCCGTAAATATGTAATTTCATTTTTATAGAAATATTAGTTTTGAAGCTAGGTTGTTCTAACACCCATACCATTTCTGAGACTTGGTACCTAGACTCATGGTATTACACTTAACTATTTTGCGAATAATCTGTGATACATTTATTGTTTCAGTACACTAAAAAAAAAAAAAAAAAAGAAAAGGGCATAAATTATCAAATCAAATTTTCGGTTGTCGGCCTATGTAATTAATTTAATGTTGCATAATTTTAAAATACCACAGATTAAGCTGCGTTTATACGCACTGTGTCAAAGCGTATCATTTAGCCTGAACTATTATCATAAATACCAGAAATAATCCCTTGGATGAGAATGGAGGATGGATGGGAGGAAGATTGTGAAATGGATGCTGATGGGCAGCATTCATCCAAAGGGGGCTGATTGAAAACAAGGGGAAGAGATTATCAGCAGTGGAGCTGACGATGAGTGAATACCCCCTCCACTAGTTCCCTTATCTCAACTTCTGTCGTTCGGATAACGTATCTCTATTTGTTTTCTGATTCAGGGCCAGAGTTCTCTACAGCTCTCAGTCTCAAATATTTAGTATTTTACAAAACCAACAAACAATTATATATGAAGAAAATAAATCATTATTTGTTATTTCCTAAAGGAACTTATTTTCTAAACAGTTATGATATAAGTTATAAGCAAACATGAAAAAAAATATTGTTTGCAAAAAAAAACTAAAATAATTAAAACAAATTCATTAAACCATAAAAAGCATTCACTATTTAAATATATAATTAAAATTATAAATAACATAGCAATCAAAAAATATAAACGAATATGTTTTATAACATGTTTTTCATTATCAAAAACAATGTTCTTATAGGAAGGGGGAACACGAGGGGGGAGGGTTGGCACACATGGCTGACAGAGGTTGGTTGCCTACAATGCAATCTGGAACAGCTGCCCCGAACCGAGTCTATAAATTTAGTCCGATATTTGGCAAACTATTTACAAAAAAATCGCAAAATAATACAAAAAAAAACAAAACAACAAACGTATTCAGTACTAAGATACTGGATAAATTAAAATGGCTAATATATTGTTAATGTGGGCGTAAAGCCATGAAAGAAAAATAATTGTTATAAAAATAATTTTTACCACGTGTTTTAAATCATAATTGAACAATACTTACTTATAATGTAAGTAAATATATTCAACCGAGAAAAAACAAGGTCACACCCACTCTTGTAACGTGAGGAATTAAAAATATAAAAATTAAAACTTCCAAATCGCTCTTAGAGAAAAGACATCAAGGAAAGGGGCGGGTAAGCCCACGAGTTGTTCGATAAGTTCACCAACATCCGAGAAGCGTCAGTAGGGATTACAATAACATCTCTTATTGTACACTATAATAAAGCATTGTGTTATCAGATGTTATGGTTTGAAGATAAGATTAAGCTTTAAATATCTCGTTTTAGTATTTTCTTTGAAGAATTAAATAATAGATTTCAAATTGATTACAACTATGGAGGTAACAGTAAAAATGAAACGTGGTTGTTAGTGATTTGGAGAAAGTTGGAACTGGTATCGTATTTCCAATTCGAGATGTATTGAACGTTTACCGGTATCTCTAAGGTCTCGGTTTATTAAAGAATTTAACTTTTTCGATTTACTTTGAACTGATGTTTAAAAGAATCGAACTTGATACATTATGAAAAGGGATTAATAAAATAATACACAAAGGGAAGGAAAACAAATCATGTAACAAATACATTAATATTTACCTCGTTTGATGAGAGTCAGAACACGACCACAGAAAATGTAGAGAGGAGGGAGGCTGTGCTGAGAATGAGATGGCTCGGAGGGGACGGAGTGGGGGTAGATGAGTGCGCATGCGCCGCTCCCAACATGGACTCCGTATTGACAACGGCTACGGAGCGACCCTATGATCGTGACGTCAGGCAACGTTCAACTTTGACGGCGGGATAACAGTCTGCGATTCTCTAATAGAAGAGTCCGTACGGAAGCTTTCGAGTAGGCCATTCCAGGCACCTTATTGATTTTCATCTTCTGCTCGGAATGGGATGAAGTCTACGCTCCAGATGGGACATCTCGTCTGCTTCCTTCCTGGAACAATAAACACATCTTCCATTTAGGACGGGAGGTCATACTATATTATACAATGGTACTAGCAACAAAAAAAGTTTTGAGATTGTGCCTTATCAATAAGAATATAATTGGTCCATTTCAAAAAAAAAAAATCATTTTGAGATGGACAACAAAAATTCAAAGAACTACAAACAGTGACAAAAAACTATATAATCGACTTTTCATCCAGAATTTAGTTCTGATGAATCACTACTAAGTAGGACGAAACGTTGGCTACTTCCATCTGGACCATCTTTCTCAAATCAACTAATAATCTTCCAATATAATCCAAGACATCCAAGTTTAGATTTCCTCCGAATAATAATTTACACTTTCAATGCAAAATGATCTTTGTTAGAAAAGGAACAAAACCTATTTTGAATTAAAGTTTCTGTAATGTTCTTTAATTAGAATTTTCACTTTAAATAAATCGTGGAGATGCAAAAGATCCTAAAAATCTGTGCATTCGGATAATTGCTTTTAACTACATCAGAAATAGTTTTAAAAGAATGTTAAGCTTCTCCAAATGACAACTTTTTAAAATATTAAACTAACTAGGATTTATTAGTACTATTAGCTTTGTTAATTTTTTCTATATTATGATTCTAATTATTCGTCATTAATAACAAAACATATTTATGAATAAATCTGCCAAAACCTATTACGGTGATGACAAAATCTAAAGTTTCCCAACAATTTTGACCGGATTTGTAACTTGAAGATCTTGAGAAGGATTTCCTGATATTTTCTTTTAACAAAACATCTAACTTCCTTAAATAGCGATTAAAAGCTACTTTTTGGTGTATTAACATCTTGAAATCTTGTTTTACCATAATTTTCACAGCTTAAAGTAGCTTCTCAAATTTCAAATTCCCAACGTTTCGTGTTTTTTAAGTATAAAATATTTCGCAGAGTATAAAAACTAAAGCAAAATAATAATGAATAAATAATATATTTTCTCATATATTACTTTATATCTTAAAGTCATTACAATTGTGTATCTCCTTGCTGTTACAAAAGGTTTAGCAAATCTTCAAATCCGAAATTAGTTTACGATTAAACTACTGTAAAAAAATAATGACTGTAATTTCAAATAATAAGGCGAATAAAGAATAGCAAATTATCCAATGAAGAAAATATAAAATAAAAAAAGATATTATTTTGTGGAATCGCCAGGAATTTCCTCAAACTTTATGATAATTAAACTTCCTCTTCATTAAAAAAAAAAAATATGCCTGACACAAATTATAATTTTTCATAATTCAATCTTACTTTGAGTCTTTTCTTATCTATTGCCCTCTCAATTAAGTAGAAATATTCTAGAAATTATATAAATTAAATAATAATTAAACAAAAATAAAAAAATTCCTTTTGAGATAAAAAAGTAAATTATTAGTAGTTTTTATGACTTTATAAGTTTATTTATTGAAAGAGACAGTAAATTTTCATTTTATCCAATTCGGTAAATGGTATTCGAAAATTGGTTTACATACCGCAAGACCCTTGATGCGAAAATTATTGGTTAATCTAATTAAGTATTAGACACTATTGCGAAAAATAGTGGTAAGATTTTTTTATTTTTTATTTTTAAGTGTGTATGTTAAGGTTTTTTGGAATGTCAATATTTTTGGAAAAAAATATGAGATTTAGTGTCTTATTAGGTAATCCTATTACCCTCATAGGTCCTTATTTTATTTTAGAAGAAGGATTTTCGGAGGAGAGAAATGTCACACAGGCAATACAAACATTCATTTAGTGAACTTTTGTTTTAATTATATTTTCAAATTTTAGGTGAGTGAGAACTGAAAAGATCTGTCGAATCGATTTGTACAATTTCAATTATAATATATCGATAGACAGAAATATGAATTTTTAACAACTCATCCTAGGATTTTTTTTATTTAAATAAATAATTGCAGAGATATTAAATTATTATGTAGCTTCATAAGAGTAGATAATATAAAAACTCCCAATACTTTTTAAAAAATATTATAATAATGCTGATGTTAGAAGATAGAACCTTTAAATAAAATAAGTTAACTCATTAAAACAAAATATAAAACATAA
>NW_027106188.1:862740-864368 GCF_000696795.3 Halyomorpha halys | reverse complement strand
TTGCGTGCTATGAAACAATTTAAAAAGATTACAAGTGGATTTGCCATAAAGCTATACATTACAGCCATACACTTGGGTACTTTCCTGAAATTAATCCCACGAGATCAAGATTCGTGAAGAAGTACGATTAAGAATAACTTTCATGTGCTTAATTTTTAATGGGAGTATACTCATTGTAAGCGTTGTATGAAAATGTTGAGAACTACATATTGGAGTAAAGTAGTACTTAATGGAGATTTATAAAAAAAGATATTTTTGGAGTTTTCTAAAATCTCCTTAAATGTAACCATAATTTACAAAAAATGAACACTGCTACACAAACCGGTGAACAGGTTAACTGATGAAATCCTTTTAAGGGTTCAGTAACCATCTTGGAAGCTGAGTTAGCTCCACGAGGTGTTTCTGAACACTTAGTCAATACTCTTCTGACAGAAAAATTCTCATCTAAAGCTAATAGTTTTTACAATTAGTTACCAACGTATCAAATAAATAGTGAGGGGAACTATTGAGTTTATGGCAATTTTGTATCTGAATGTTTGGTGGAAATATTCGTTTTAAGATTATATTGGAGCTGAGATCACAAAAAATCCTAACACTATCCTCTACACACATGCCGATGACACTAGCTTGCTCACAGTTAATAATAACCCTTTGATTGCACCCCAAACTCTCCAATCCCATATCACTACTCTCGAAGAATGGTGCTGAAATTGGAGGATAAAAATAAATCCCAACAAATCCCTTCAAATCACCTTTACTCTTCGTCGTAAACCTGATGAGTGGCCTACAGTATACTTTAATAAGGTTGCTCATACTCCTGTAGAACAGATCCGCTACCTTGGACTCCACCTTGACAAACACAAGACTGAAAAGACAGGAAACTGCACATCGATTTCGACTATTACAGTACTTATACTAGACGAACGGTCTAAACTTCCCAATTCATTACAAAAGACTGATCTACATGACAATAATAAAGCCTATGTGGACATCAGAATTCAGCTTTGGGGCTCCATTAAACCTTCGAATTCATCTCAATCCAATCCTTATAATTTAAAATCCTCAATGCTCCTTTGTCACAAATAAAATCATCCATTAAGACCTAAATGTTCCTTATGTAACCGATCTCCGAACCAGATATCAATCCTTCCAGTTTCTAACCTTGCTTCCTCTTTCATTCCTCACAATCTTCCGAGGCGCCTGAAAAGAAGATAGCCTCGAGACCTTATATTGTAAAAATGTTTTTAGAGTGCTAATAATGAGTAGTTTCTGTATATGCCTGTATCATACCGTTATGATCTTACTTCAAATTCACTTATTATATTTTATGTACAGTTGTAAATGTCAATAAATAAAAAAGCAAATAATGAAAAGAATATATTGCTCCAAATAACAAAGGCTCACAAATCGACAAAATATATGAAATAAGAAGAATATTTATATCCAATCCGGTAGACGCATGTGCAGAACGGTTTTTACCCGACCGGCTAAGACACGCTAGTTTGCTAGAAGTTCCGCAAGCAAAGGCCACTTTCTCAAATACAGTGTAATCTCGGTAATCCGAACGAATTGCTGCAGGGTTGTGTTCGGATTACAGAGAATATTAGGAAAGTTCAGAAAAGTTCGGA
>NW_027106188.1:844540-862625 GCF_000696795.3 Halyomorpha halys | reverse complement strand
ATTAGGAAAGTTCAGAAAAGTTCGGATTACAGAGAATATTAGGAAATAGTGTAAATAAAATTAGCTGTATGAATATGCATAACAATTTTTATATATTTTATTTTTTCATATTTAATTGGAAACTTGACAGTTTGAAGAAAAAAATATTTTCTTATACATCATCAGTAATGCTAAGTGATGATTAAATTTGTTAAAACTTATAACATTGTTTATGTACAATATGAAAAAAAGTATAAATAAAAATAAAAAATACTACTATTTTTATAGATTTAATTAAAACGTGATATTAAATGAGTTTTACAGAACCAAATGATTTATACAATAGGTATTATGTATTTCTAATTCCAATCAAATATATTATGAACCCTTACATAGGAATTGGGTTAACCTATATTGGAACTGTAAAAGGTTTCAGTTTCGATTTTCAAGGTGATTACAATAATTTATCCTATAGACCGGGAAAGTTAAAAATGTCCATACACATGCGCACTTTTATTTGAAAACAAAAAATACAGGCAGTACTGCTGGGTGTTCTAAAAAAAAGTAACTTCTTTTTTTTTACTCCAGTTCGGATTACTGGAGTGTTCGGATTACCGAGCAGTACACTGTACTACAAATAAAAATTAAACTAGAAAATATACTGATTATTCCACCATTTTTAATTTTGCCGACATTTTTATGGTGCCGTAGAGCAAACGATAAGCCTAGATCCCCCAATTTTATTCCATAGCACTATTGTGTACGCGCTTGTTGTAAACTGTTTTATTCTAGGAGAGAAAGAAGTTGATCGTTTTCATTTTATTTTTAAAATTTAGGTAGGTGATTATTTTGTCCACTGCGTGAGGTTTTATTACGTAAAATATGAACAAAAGTTATATTTATTTCAAGAAGGTTAATTCATATACCTTTATCACCTAATAGTTATGAATGAACATTTAAATTTCATAAAAAAGGTAAGGCCAAATGGATTACTTTCTGCTAATTGAGGACTAACCAATCTATAACTAATAACTATTTCAGAACTAATTATCCATTAAATTGATTATAAAATTCTAACTATATTTTTAAGTTGATGATTTTCATTTATGTAAAGGGCAGGGAATTAATAGTCTCTTAAAAATAATATAGAAAATAATGGTGAAATTAATATAAAAATTGATTTGAAAATGAGCTGAAACTGTTAGCAGAATATTCATAATTCACCATTTATAGTTTCATTAAAGGATTCTGTAAATTCCTATAATAATTCTATTTCGATTCAGCAAGTGCCTCGTGAAGCAATAAAATGGATTTAAGCCTCCTTTGAAATTTACTGCTTTTACACCTGCCTATAATAATCTCTTATTTTATTAGAATAGGAGTAAAGTAGAATTTACAGGAAAATAATTGAATATTTTATTTTTTTGTCTTCCTCAAGTAGGATCAGAGTGTGTAAATCAATATTACATATAAATATAGGATATAAATTATTCCTAAATTAATTTTAAATATTATTTTTTCATAAATTAAACAATGAGACTGTTCTAAATTATTGTCCTAAAAAAAAAAATTCACTTGCATTATACGTATTTTAGACGAAGTTTTTATAACAAATTTAGTTCCGTGGTTATCAAATTTTGTATATATATGTATTCAAATTTTTACTAGGCTGTAATCGATCGAACCTTTAATTTGTTTTTGATTAAATTTATTAGGATTATGGGAGGAGGAATGCTAGAGTTCATTTTATTAAATCCTATCCATCATTTTCGCTTTCGCATGCACAACTTTATTTTCCTTGACACATCTCTACTTCCTATATGGTTCGTCCGATTCGGCCCTAAGTTTTAGGCGAATTGGGGCCAAGTTATTCACTGTATTAATTTCCACAATCCTCAAATATTTCATAAGATACTTATATTCTAAAACGACTTTTCTTACTTGGTTCAAAGTTGTAGAAAAATTGTAGTTTAGTATAGACGTTGACTGGTGTGAATGTGATCAACTCCTTTCTTAAACCCATGAGAAATGCTATTTTCCTCTTTCTTGGAAAAATTTTTTTCAAATTTTCAAAAAAGAGTTTTCCATGATACCAAAATGAAATTTACAAAATATATATTTATTTTCTAATACATATTCCAAAAGTTTATTGTGTATAGGTGCAAATGTGTATTTATTTTATGGTTACTTAAATTTAATTATATTTATCTTGCACTTAATTTTTTTTTCACACAACGGACCTAGAGACCACGCGAATATATAAACTTTTGGCTTCTCTCTAGTTTTTATTTTTCCTTTCCTTTCATTTTTCTCTCATTATGCGGTCGCGTGCCTTTATTTTCTTCCTTCTGTTCAGGCGACCCCCTTTTTTGAATTCCTCTTTCCCACAAGAACCTTGATTTCCTTCAGTCTTTTCCTATATCTTCCTCCGTTCAGACAGTACTGGTCCGTTATTTCTAGTCTTTTCGTTTATTCCGTCATCTGTCTGATGTATCCTCCTGAACTTTTGTATTCTTACCATACGTTCGTGGAATTTCAGTCTCCTAATCCTTATTTCTGTTTCTAGGTCCTTTGTGTCTTTGTAGATTTCTTTGTTGGTCTTATATACCAAGAAAAACCTGTTCACAAAAGCGAAAATACGACACTACAAAACAGTTTTATTTTATTATATTTTTGATGAATATAGATTCATATTTTATTTATATAAATCATATTAGTATTTTATTTTATTTATATTTTTTTTCTTTTCATTCAGAGATACTATTTTTTTCCCTTTTTCTCTCTCTTTTGTTCTTCTATTTTTGTATAGATTTGTATGAATGAATATTTGAACACTAATACTTAATGTCCTTAATTTATGGCAGATTGTATTAGTTCTCTTTAATAAAATAAAATATACGACACAAATTTTTAAAAATGAATGAAAGATTTTCCTTAGCCTGCTATTCTAGATTCGAAAATATAAGGCGTGTGTAAGATTGTAATTAACTTAGTTTATAGTACTTTAATATAATATTTGGAAAGATAATTGGAATGAGTAATTAGTTAAGTATAATAAGTATACTTATAATACTTATACTTATATATAAGTAAGTTATAAGTAACTTATAAGTATAATAATACTTATACCAGAATGTGCAAGCAAGTAAGCATGAGAAGTCAGTAACTTAGTGCAGAAATAGAACAAATAAGAACCTTGGGTATTTTGTTATGCAGCGTAGTATATACCATGCGCCTTAGAGAGTCAAGAGATAATTTTAATAGTTCTTATATTTTAAAATTTACAACTGTTATAATTTTAAAAAATACAAGTAAATACACACAGAGGACTATGCACTAGACGGAGTCTAATTATATTCCTGTATTAAAAGGTCTTGAGGCCATTATCTTTTCAGTCACAAAAGAGGATTATCAAAAATCGAAGGTTTGGAACAATGGGTTTGGACGGTTACATAAAGTGATATTTAGTAGAAATAGTTACAAATTTCGAAAAGTTAAAATAAAACACATCATATGTTATAAAACCATTTTACCACTTTTAATAAATGTATTTTTTTTTCATCAGAAAATGTGGTGATAGCAGGTATAACAACGACTAACTTTGTTATATCATACAAAATAAATTAATTAATTGCATAATATTTTAAACGTATGAAGAAAAAGTAATGAGAATGAAATCATTACGTAATATTCTTGGTTCATCGTCTTCTCAATCGTTATTTTCTAAATCCTTCATTGCTTCTTCTTTGACTGTTCTACAGCTTAGAAACGAGAGAAATGGAGAGTGGAGAAGAAATCGGTAAAAAGGAAGGCGCCTGGAGAAGAAGACAAATGGTTAGAAATGTAGAAAAAGGAGGGGATAATACCACGGAGTGATTTGTGTTCGCAACGCTTCGAAAGGCGATGGAAGCTCTATTCATACGTTCAGTATATATTCATAAACCGCCCAAGGAGTTCTCAAGCCTTCTGATTCTTCCTATTCCGATGGCAATATTCCTCTTTCAGTAAAAATATAGGCGGTATTACTTGAATTCATATTGTTGAGTGCATATTATACTTATCACTTTAGATAGTATGAGATAGATATCACTTTTTAAAAAATGGAAATAAAGGTATATCTGTTGTGATAAACAAAATATTCCGAAATATTTTTTAATATGGTATGTTGGAATTTTCTGAACACATTTATGGATTTTTTTTTCTTTTATAGAAATATTGAACACTTTTCTTTTTGTTTACCTCCTTTCTAGCCATTTCTGGAATCAGTGGGGTAGTGCGTATCCTACTACTGCCCAAAACAAACAATTTATTTTTCAATTCTCTTATTATACATCATGTGTTATGGACAGAGAGTCTATTTAATTTTTATGGGAACATAAAAGCTCCTATCGAGAATCTATGAAGCCCCAGAGAGGGAGTGTCAAGATTCATTTGTGGGAATCGAACTCACAACGTTATATACCAAGTTCAATATACGCCCCAGTATGTTCAGCTAACACGCTCTCCTCACAGATATTAATCTTTTTTTTTTCTGTTGGGTATAGACCATAGAGCCATCTTTGCAGACCAAAGGACCACAAACCCGGGGGGAGGAGGGAGGGCGAAACGTAATCCTCCAGTATCTACGATCATTCGTTTCGGGCAGTCACCGATCCAAGTGCTGACCACGCTCGATATTGCTCAATTATCTATTGTCATTCCCTTCACTGTCATGTGTTAAAGCTTAAAACTAAAGATAGAATTTTTAAATAAATTTTGAAGAATTCGGTTTGAATTAACCCTGAAAGAGAAAAGGCAACTTACTTCGAAAATAATGGCACTATCGGAACCAACTGGAACTGATTTTCTATTTTTTTTCCAGAAAGAATTTCCCACTCAAGTCCTAATCTTCTGTGGCTATAGCGTTCTCGCTTAGTGTCCACTAGCTTCCAATACCATTGACGCGGTTCAGAGAGAAGCGCTGGTATCTCATAGAATCCAGCTTTTTTCTCTTCGAATATTGGAAAAAGCCTTATTCGGAGTCTTTCTGTCTGATTGCAAACAATGTTTATAAATATTCTCTTATAATGTTTTATTTTTCTTTAAGTTTAGTTTTGTTTCTCCATTTACGATTTTTAATTACTTAATTCATTTATATTTTCTATTAGTATGGAGTAAATGAACTTTTCTGTCTCTATTAAGATTGCCCCTAAGTGAGAAAGATATTGCATATTACGCAATGAAAACAGTTTATAATTTTGTTTAACTACGTATTTGAAAATATGTGGATAAAAATAATATATACACACAAAGTTCTTCTTATTCGCTAATACTATTAGCATTATAGGGCCAATATAAAAATCTGGATTTTTTTGCGTATGGTTATATCTGTTCCATGAAATATTTTTTTTATTATTTATTTATTGCTATTTACTAGTATTCAATATGAATACCCCGTTACCGTGAGTCAACTCCTGTGGGATCTGGAGCCCTGCTTGAGTTTCATCCAGCCTCTTAAATTGAGTACCCTTAATTGGGTAAAAATCTGGTGGTCGAGCGTGATTCTGACTATATCACCTCCATTCACAACCGTTGGTCTAGAAACAGTACTCCTTTACAAAGTACTGAACCTCTGATTCTCCAGGGATTGTAGCTGTACAGATTTTAATTTTAATTCAAAGGTTTATTTTTAACCGATCTAGCCCTAACCAGATATCAATCCTTCCTTACAACCTTCCTAACCACTCAAACCCATTAGCTTCTAATCTTGCTTCCTCTTTTATTCCGGACAATCCTCCGACGCGTCTGAAAAGAAAATGGCCTCGAGACCTTATATTGTAAAAATGTTTTTAAAGTGCTACCATTGGGTAGTTTCTCTACATGCTTGTACCATACCATTATGATTTCCTTAAATTAACTTAATGTATTTATGTACAGTTGTAAATATCAATAAATAAATTTAAAAAAAAAATTCAAAGGTTTACACTGTATTCCCTTTTATGTATATAGATATGAAAATTTTAAACAAAAAATTTCGATGTTACGCCATAGTTACGGTTGTACTTAAAGGATAAAGAAAATTGAATTACATAAATATATTTACGCGTGCCAAGCAAAATCTTGTTTAAGTTTTTACAGCTTTGTGACGGTATAATCTACAAATGGAAGTTGTAATTACTGATTCTTTTTGTTTACACGGTACGAAAAAATTCATTTAGTGAAGCTGTAAATGGGGCTGTAAAATCGATTGCTGGTATAGTTGTTAGATTCAATTAAGATAAGACGGGACAGAGTAAACGTCATTTCAGTTTAATGAAAATGGATGAAAGCTAATGGTTGATCATAAAAATATATTTTAATAAAATGATATATTGTAAAACACACAGAAAGTAAAAAAAGATAATAATTTTGTGGGATGGTTCGTATCATGGGATCGTTATTAAAATTGATTGAATAATAAAAAAGTAATATATTATAATATATGTTTTTTTTTTTTTTTTTACTAGGCTAGATTTTTACTTATATATTAAGATGAAAAGAACAGAAAAAGTTTAAGAGACATTTTATAGCTGTAATATTAAAATAGTTTTAAAAGAAATATAAGACCATGGATAACTGCTAGGGAAAACAGTACTATTCAAAAGCTAAATTAAAAAAAAAATAAATAAATAATATTAAATTTTGTAAGTAGGCAAATACCCAACTTATTAGTTATGAGTAATAATTATTACGTAATATATAATGAAAAATCTAGTGCAGTGCACACCACACAACTTTCACTTACAGCCCTTCTGACGTCACCAAGTTTTGTGTAGATTCAAACTTGTGCTAAACCACTATTTTTCAAAAATAATCTAAGGCCACAGAAAACGAAAATTTCAAACTAAACATTTTTATTTTTCTATTGCTATAAAAATAAATATTTTAGGGTTCTTGAGGTAAAAATAACGAACATAAACATTTTTGCTAATAAGAATGCTACAGTTAAACAAAAGATAAGGAAGTGGTGTATATGTCCATGGAAGCGGTAGAGATCGGGCGGCTCGGGTTTTTACCGATTCGAACCTATTACAAAACAGAACTTTCACATATTGGGTGAAACTAGACAATTTTAAAATTTAATTGTGTATTAAACAGACAAATATTTATCTTGTATAGATTAACCGTTTGAGTTGCAATAGAAAAAAAAAATTGAAAACGCTACATTAATCAATTGAGCACGGCTGTGAAATGGATTGATTCTTTGGACCATTATTTTATTTTTCTATTTTATTTCCTTTAAGGAGCGCGGTAGCATAATGCAACTAACTCAAAGGACCCGGGTTCGAATTATTTTCTGTTACACTGTATCCGTGAGTCAACCCTGTGTGTTGAGGAAGCCTCCTTGGTCCACCCCGCTTAGTAAAGTAGGTATTAATTTAATTGGTGAAAATCAGGCGATAGAGCATGATTTTGAAATAAACACCTTCCTGACTCTTTATGACCCTTCCTGGGTCGTAGGGGTTCACATTTTCTTTCCTTAGTAAGAAAGTGCTGTGATTTCAAATAGATAAGAAAAAGAAAAATTGAGAATAGAAGTTCTCTTTACTTGTAATATAAAATTATTATTGCGATACCACCAATCGTTCTCTACATTCATATGTACAATGACCCAAATCCACTAAATCGGTCTTAACGCAATCTTCCCATCTATGTTTCGGTCTACCACTCGGAGGTTTGTCCTCAGTACAGTGTTTATTTACATTTTAAGGAGGCGTTCGTTACTAAGTCCCACAACCTTCCACGCCCATCTCATTCATAATTTATAATAATTATTATTATCAAAATTTAAGATTGCCTGAAAAGTTGGTTTGAGATACGGTAGAGCACTTGCAAGGTGTCGGTGGGGCAACGGCCATGGTAAAAGGTATATTACTACTTTTCAATCGAAATAGAAAATCGCATTTATAGATTAACTGATGAGAGAAACTAATTGTTGAAAAATAACACAATAAGAAGAAATCAATTAATTTGAAAGGTTGTAATCTAAGTAGCTAACGATATAACAGATGACAAATAACTGGCTGTTAAAACTATTAGCAGTTAGCAGGACATGATGTTATTTTTCACCTACAAAAATTAAATTGAAATATAAAATAATTAATTTTAAATTAACAACCACAGACAAAATTGAAATAAATGCTTTTCTCAAAATCGTCGCACTAATACCTATATCGTGAGTTTGTTCTAATTTCTTTATCTCAGTTGCAGGATTGAGTGAGTTAGGTAACTCACAACCAATAACGCTGGCTTATTGGGGAAAAAACAAGTAGATTACCTTCAGTTATAACCAGGTTTTCGCAAAAGTCTGGTATAAGTGAATCCGCCAGGATCCAAGGAAGTATTCCTTACCTTGAACATGTTGCTAACTGGGAAAGCAGTTTGAACCTCGGTGGCTGATTAAACCACTTAAGTGAGTTAGAGGAGAAAAAGCTGCGGGACGGGCTATATTGGGCCTCAGGTTATTAAGGTGGTTTATAGGCTCACCCCTATTTCAGTAATGAAATGATCCAACCCTCCTCAGCATCATCACATCAAACAACAAGGGGGCAACTCACACAGCCCCCCGCCCCCCTCTTTAGCGCTTTTTCATTTAGCATTAAAAAAATAATTGCTAATTGCTCAAAAGAATTAGTTAATCAGTGTTAGGGTCAAGTAAGCAAATTACAAAACGAGTAAGTAAATATACCTTGTTTGCGAGCTACTCATTGTTTACAACATCCGACTTATATGTACAGGGAGAGAACAATTCCTGAAATAAAAGTAGTTTTTGAGCACTGATAGTTTAGCGAAATCATTTCACCCAGAAAAATCCAATATTTTGCAAATTTCGCTGGATTATTTTTATACATCAAGAATAATGTATATGTTCCGATAGATCAGACGTGAGGTGAATGGCGGTGACTTGAAATATCTGTGTGTACAAAGTTTCATAATAAAATAACAGTAATTAAAAATTCAACGTCTTACAACTTGGTAACTAAGAAAGAGGTATACAGAAATCAGTAAATTAAATCCGAAAAATGCCATTTAAAGATTCAAGTATGCAAGATAGTAAAACTTTTCAAGAATAAGGTTCAAATCTTACGCAGACTGCATTATTAGATCAATCTTTCCATGTCAACAGAACCATTCCTTTATTTAGAGAAGAAAAAAAACTAAATATGAATCTTAATGTATATAACACAAAGTTCTCTGTTTCGGAATAATCTTTATGATGTAACCATTATTATCAAAGGGGAAAATCCAGGAATTTTTCTTAGGGTACAAAGAAAAAAAAAAACTCTTTATAAGTCTATATCAATTTCTCTACTGGTATTTCGCAATATAATTTGGGAATGAGTTATTCCACGACAATTCACCACAGTTTTTATCTCAGATGAAATTTTGCTCAGGTGTTGTGTAGGTATCCAAGCATATCTTAGCTTTTGTTGAAAAAACAGATCACTTTATTTGTGTCAAATGATAATGTATGTTCTGCCATTTTCCTACTTCAACCAAAAGGGTTCCTCTGCCATTAAAAGATTAGGAACCACTGCTCTATATTTATATCATATGAGGGAAACCTGGAGGTGAACCTCGGAAAATGAGTAGCAAAAAGCAAATCAGATATAGTCTGTGGCATTGTAGTATCCCAAAGCCACCACCTTAGGGATTACATGATTTAATCATCACATTTATATTTGATTTATCATTCCTAAGTTTTGCAGCTTTGGGCAATGAGGAATTGAACTGAAACCACAGTCAAAGATTCTCGTCAAGAAAAAACTGCAAATAAATAAATAAGTAGTGTAGGACTTGATAGCTGAGCGCATGGGGGCAAGGATCCAAGAGCGCTTGGTTCAGAAGGTCGTGGTTTCGATTCTGGGTCAGTAAATAATATATTCGTGGCGTCCCCGAAAAATGAATCTTGACATTTCCACTCTGGTGCTCAATGGAGCTATCGTATCTAGCCAAAACGAAAAAATAACTTTTTAAGGTGAAACAAATCGTATATTTTAAGAATAAAAATATGGACGATATAATTTAAAATAATTTTTTTTATATACGCCACTGAAACCGCAAATTAGCATCAGATATCTTCTTATAAAAATTCTTCCATTTAATTGTTTATCTTTAATTGATGATGAGTGAAACCATCTTGGCTGAAACCAGACAAGTAATACTTCACTACCTGCTACTAATAGGTGTTGTTTGAAACTTTTCCCTTCATAACTTTAGGAGTTATTCTCTTGTTGAGGCTTGGTAAAATTCACTTTAACAAGCAAAGAGTCCTAACGATGTTTTTAACAGTTTTTTCGGTATTTTTTTTTCTCATTCTCTGAACTTAATATTTATTATAATTTATTTATTTAACCTTTAATATGATATTTATAAACGATCTTAATTTTTAAAATAATTAAAGTTTGAAACATAAACTTCCTTTATTAATTTATTAAAATTTAATGAGTTTTTATTGTTTACTAACCAAATTACTGAATATAGTATTTACTATAATCAGTTTGAAATAACTGATGCTCCGATTTTCTGTTACATAAACAGGGGATAATTAGATAAGCGGAGGAAATAATTACTATTTACCACAACGTAAACCTAACCACCTAAGGCGTGGTCAACTCCCCTGGTGTTGGCTTCACTTTTTTTATTAAAGGTGGGTGGAGAAAGTCACAGCCCATTCATTTAAGAAATACTCAGGGAGAACGATAAAAAAGTTTGAACATGGATCCTAACAACTGTAAGCTCTATAACATTGAACATGAACCCTTTAGGGCCTTGAACTATTAAGGGATTGTATATTAGACCTTTACCTGGAACTGTTTGAACTTTTCCATACTTCAGCGGTTCCAGCACCATTCTACCCACATTACAACGACAGAGGGACGCTCACGGATTTTATTGTACAAACAATCCAGTTTATACTTTCTAAAGGTTGAGAAACATGGCTAATATCTAAAATTGATCAGTTGAGAAGTTGGGGACCAAAGTTTGAACATGGATCCTGACGAACGTAAACTCTATAACATTTATATTCTTATCCAATTTAAAATATATTTATTGACATATACTATATTTACATAAAAATACATCATAACAACAAAAATACAGTAAATTTGATTTGGTATGATACAGGCATGTAGGGAAACTAACCATTGGTAGCACTGAAATACTATTTCTACATCAGGTCTCAAGGCCATCTTCTATTCAGTGGCCTCAGACGATTTTTAATAACGGAAGGGGAAGTAAGGTTAGAAACTATTTTTTGTGTTTATAATGCAAGGATTGTTATTTGGTTCGGGTTAGATCAGATACATATGAAACATTAAGGTTTAACTATTTAATAAATAGTTTTATTTGAGACAAAGTAGGGTTTTACCAAGGATTTTGGATTGTAAGGATTGGATACGAGAGAAATTCGAAGGTTTAGTGGAGCCCCAAAGCTTAACTCCATATGTTCAGATAGACCTTATTATAGTCATGTAGATTAGTCTTTTGTAATGGATCGGAAGTTTAAACCGTTTATCTTGTGAGTTCTATAATAGCCGGAATCGACGTGCAGTTCCGTGTCTTTTCAGTCTTCTGTGAGGATTAAAAGTTAGCCGTTTGTCCAGATGTAGTCCAAGGTAGCAGATCTGTTCTATAGGGGTAAGAGTAACATTATTAAAGTACACTGTTGGGAAGTCGGGAGGTTTACGAGGAAGAGTAAAGGTGATTTGATGGAATTTGCTGGGGTTTATTTTTATTCTCCAATTTTGGAACCATTTTTCGAGGGTTGTGATATGGGGTGAGAGCTTGGATGCAATTAAATGGGCATTATTAACTGCAAGCACACTTGTGTCAACGGCATACGTGGTGAGGATGATGTTAAGATTGGTATGTACAAAATGGGACCGAGGGTACTACCTTGAGGAACACCAGCAGATTTGCAGGGCATCCAAAATTTAAAGTAGCATCTAATATAAGAAATTCAAGTTGTTTTCTATCGATGTCCCTGCATTTTTCTTAACTAAATTGATATTCTAAAGTTAGTTTTTTTATATTTATACTACATATGATCATTTTTCAGATCTATACTACTTTTCCCCTATTTTATTAAAAATACATTTCATTTTTGTCAAAAATGGTATTATTTGATCGCATTTAGTTCCAACTCGACCAGGTCTCGATTATATATACGACTGACAAAGATATATTTTTCTATTTATTCTATTATAAAATTATAAAAATAATTGAATATCTAAGAGTGTTAGCAGAAACGAAACAACCCATCTTTCCTCTCGGATTTGGAAGACATATTTCTTTATGGCATCGAACGAGGGAGTGGAGTTATAAAAGCTTGATGCCAAGGCCCTCACTAGGCTGACATTTACTTGGTTTGACATTTCCGAACCGTAATGCTTTTCTTCCAGCGCTAAGAACCCCCTATAATCTAAACCTCAATGCGTTTCTGCTTCATCCGTTGTATGGAAAACGGCTTCGGAAACGAAATTGGAATCATCTACAAATAAATTAAGTCCACATAGATGGAAATGAAGAAACATCTTAGTGTTTCTGAAGAAAAAAAAAAAGTCGGGAGAGCACGACCGAGTGAAAAACCCCAGAATTGCTTCATTCCACCCTCACCCCCTACTAATTACGTAAACTTCTAAGATTTTCTTTGGTCCCAATGCTATTCTTGAGCTCTTCTACTGTTCCCTTGACCTGCTTTTCTTTTAATTCTAGTACCACGAAGGTACTAAGGTACAACTCTCTGGGTTGTTTGTCTTATTTCTTACTAATAGAAGACTTAAAATGTCTTTTACAAGTCTCGAGGAAGGTTTTCTTTCTTTCTCTAGTTTACTTGAATATAAAATAAAACAGAAAAAATACCATAAAGAAAAATGTGGTGCGGTGTGCGCATTTCAACAACTTTACTTACCACCCTGTTTTAAATTGAAATTAATCGTCCCTCGTATCAGAATAAATATTATTATATTATTCACATTCACAATATTTTCCAAATGAGCCTTTTATAATACAAGAGTTTTATTACTTTAATGAAAACCATGTATAATTACTAGTCAAAATTAATGAGTCTGCCAAGTAAAGGTAGAGGGAATACAAAATGGCTGCTGTTTCAAAACGAAAAAAAAAATAATTTTTTTTTCGGAACTCCAAATCTTTAAAATTATCTAATAGAGAACCTTTTAAAAATGAGTGAATTTGCTAAACTATGAGCTATAATATAGCTATTTACGTCTAATAGTTCTGAAGATATAGCTTTTTAAAAAGCTACATTTCGTAAAAAATAATCTGAGAAATCAGTAGTCAGTGATTTATATTGAGAAATCTATATCTCAAAAACTATTCGACGTACAGATGTCTATTAGCACTCAAATTAAATCTAGTAAAATTTACTATAAGGAAGTTGTAATTTGTAAGTGTGGTGACCCTTATCTTCTAGGTTTATTAGTTTTCATATTATTCGACAAACTAAATTCACAAAATATTGATTTCTAGTTCGGATAAAACTTTTGATATATAAAAAACTATATCTAAATAATACGTTACAATGGTTTCCAGAAATGTGTTTTCAATCAGAAAAAATATTTTTCCTCTCATCGCCGTAAGTTAGCTATCCAATCCTTTCATAGTTTATATTCATCTTTTTCTTACTACTAGCAAATCTCTGGAATGGTTAGTTATTTTAAATAAAGAATATTAAAGGAACTTTAGGAGAAGAGTTTTAAAAAACTGAGGATAAGACCTAGCTGATATAAAAGATCATTTAAATGTAAATTGACATGGTTTAATTAAAAACTTAGAGCAGTTTTTGAGAAAATCGAAAAAATGAAAAATCGATTCTATGAAGTCAGAAAAAGTTGCTCCATCACATTCCAGGCATTTACCCCCCTTAATATTTGATTTCATTTTTTTAGGAGTTATCGAAATTGGCTGTTCATACACACTAACATTTTGGGAGAATTGGTTATTTGGACCGAGGGGACCTCAAAAGATGTATGTCTGTCGAAAACTAGAAATTTATAGTATTGCATGATCGAAATATGTTCCCATATATTTCATGCATTGTTAAGCGAATTAAAATATATTTATTCATGTATAAAAATCATCGATTTTAAATTAATAATGAAATGATATTATCTTGAAAGTTAAGAGGAACAAACAGTCGTCCCTGACCAGTGACCATTCAATTCTACGTTGACATGGCAAGTTTAATTAAAACAGATAGTCTATTTCTAGAAAATCGAAAAAGTTTGAAAAATCGATTTTATAAAGTGGCACTTTTTGTCTATTTTATCGAAAAAGTTGCTGCCATCGCAGAAATATATTAGGTAGTAAAATAAGTTCCTAGCGTTTTTCAATATTTAAACTTAATCCTCTCTGTGTTTATAAAATCATGTTTACTCAGTCAATAATGTTTACATATTCTAAAAAAGGATTAGTTAAGGCGCTTTTATGCATCAGTTTCATCCTAGATTCCTTATCATTAAGTGGTATTTTGCTTGCTCGGGAAGAGAAGAAAATTCATTTTTGCTATTTAATGATTTTTTATTTTTGAAAAGGAAAATCCGCTGCACAGACGGTTAACCAAATTTGGGATACAGTGGCATCGATGATGCCTGAGGAGAAAGCACCGTCCGTATGTGGTTTGCTGGGTTCAGAACCAGAAATTTTGATTTGGAAGACGCGCTCAGGTCGTCCTTCAACTGTTGATGATGACCAAATTCAAGCATTGGTCACAGACTACCCTCACTCTACGACACGGGATATCGCAAAAACGCTTAAAATATCTGATGCAAGCGTCAAGTTGAGCAAAAGCGTCCTGCATTGGCTAATTACAAAGGCATAGTTTTCTATCACGATAACGCCCAGCCTCACGTGTCTTTGCAGACCCGGTAGAAATTATTGGAGTTTGGCTGGGATGTGATCTCCCACCCACCCTATTCACCAGACCTTGCCCCAACAGATTTTCACTAATTTTGGGTCCTCCAAAAGTCTCTTAACGGGAAACACTTTAATTCGTTCGAGGAAAACGCACATATAGGAGTTCATTAAGCAAAAATCAGAGAATTAATAAATTCTGGGAGGGCGGAATTAAAAAATTACCTGAAAGATTGCAACATGTAATAGATTGGGTCATACATAATTGATTAAAAATATTTACAAGAATCTGAAGTTTTTATTGAAATCACCAGTAAAAAACGCTACGAACTTATACTACAACCCGGTACCTTGTTTTGCGAGTGAGCGCGGATAGCCGCGGGGTATTTATTATTTTTTTAAATTTATTTATCACCCTACCCTGCCTATTAGGCAATACGGGTGTTCGCAGCAGTTGGTACAACTCATTGCTGCATATGTCAAACATTTACATAGCTGTGCACACAGCTTGCTATTGCTTTAAAATAAATCTTGCTCTCCTCCTGAGACCTTGCTGGTGTAGTTTATTCTCTCCTACCTAGGGAGAAGTGAGTAGGGCCCACAACCTCCTTCCACCCATACACGAAGGTCTTGTAGTGCGGGTAGTTTTCTTTTTTCATCAGCCGCGGGGTAATGTTACTAACTCTAAGGACCCGAGTTCGAATCCGGGTGGGCAGAAAATTGTTTTCTGTTACACTGTAGCCGTGAGTCAACTCCTGTGGGTTCTTGGAGCCCTCCTGGGGTCCACCCAGCCTCTTAAATTGGGTAAAAATCTGGCGGTCGAGCGTGATTTTGACCAAATCACCTCCTTGAACAACCGTTGGTCTAGTAACAGTACTGAACCCTTGACCCTTCATGGGTTGTAGAGGTACTGATAGATGTCTGTTAGGGCTCATATTTTAGATAATTTTATTTACTTTAAGTAGTCTGCTAAGAGATTTTGTAGTTTTTTCGGTAGTTTTACTGATATTTAGCTGTGAATGAAAATTGAGCGAATATTTTAGATTTTTCTGGCATAAAATTAAATTTTTTAATATTTATTTTTAATAACATTTACTGTAAAGTGAAGGTAAAAACTAAATAATTTCCTGAAAGAAAATATCGTACAATTTTTTTCCCCATATTTTAAAGAACTCCACAATAATTTTTTTGTATCTTCAGGACATTCGCTATTTTGTATTCACTCTAAATATGGTTAGACGATTTACCATTTTGACTTTTAACAATATATAATATTCTTTAAATTAATAAAAAATAGAGGTTAAATATCAGTTTTTCTCCTCTTGGGCCCTTGAGTATTTCCAGAGATGGATTGTAAGTTAGAACTTTGTAATTTACTTTCAGCAGTTAAACAATTGTTGTGTAAGTTTAAATTGAAAATTAGTTAAATTTTATTTAGACTGATATTCAGGAATTTTAAATATAATAGTTATTTTCTCTTCTGATAACTCACTTTATAAAAACACTCCTTTTATTTCAAATTTATACTTAAAAGATATATTATGTCATTATTATTTCTTTTTATTTATTAAAATTTCTAATTAATAACTAGGCGATTTGCCTTACCATTTAACTTTTTCCATAAAAATAATGAAATACAAGGATGTTATAATAATAAAATATATATATTCCAGTTAGAAATTAGTCACTAGATATTTCTAAGGGAATGAATTAAATCGAAAACAGAATAAATATAATTGGGCCGTTGAGAGCAAAAGTGGCATAAATGAAAACTAGAGTTTTAAGATATTCAAAACTTTACAGTAAGTTCTATTAATAATTGTTTTCTCTGTTGAAAATTGTCAGTTACTGACATATCAAATCATATAAAAACGTTTTTAAGTTAATTTACTAACAACAAACGAGTTACAAAAGTGAATTATTTATTTTATGAAAATTGAGAGTGATGAATACGAAATGACATGCACCACTTTTACTCTCAATTATACTACAGTTACACAAAAAAATTAAATGTCAAACAAACCTTTCCTTCCAGAACAACTGCCATCTCTTCTCTCTTCAATCATTTCTTGTTTATTTTGTAGTGTTATAAGGCCCCCTGCGAACATTTCAAACAATAATTTAACAAAGCTACTAAAATATAGGTTAAATAATTAACACCTAATAATTTTTTATTATAATTGTTATTATAAACATATAGCATGTAGACAACCAATCTACCTAACGATTAAATTATATTCAGAGGAATAACGATTGGATTATTGAGATTATATATATATCCTATAAACCAAAATTCTTTCTGTGTGTTCAGCAATGTGCACCAACTGCTTAATTTATGACTTTGGTTGTCAGTTATTCATTTAAGGGCCGAGGGTTATTACTCAACCCACAGTTCCCACCTGGACGCAGCCCATCAATTTTCCGTCACGGGACAATCAACTGTATCAAGACCGGATTTGAACCACTGAACAAGTAATACGAAGTAAGAAGCTCTATCCTCTTACTATACTACATGGAATAAAGCAATATATTCGTAAAATTTACTGTGTATAATCCTAGTAGTAAATACTAAGTAGGAGTGTAGTTGTTTCGTTTGAAAATGAAAGTGATGAACGAAGGATCCCATCCCCCTCGCTCGTTGGAAGAATGTCATATATAAAATCACTTCACTAAAGATCAAGTACATCAAAGTGATAGTAACATAATTTTTACTGAGAGGCATCAGCATGTTTAATAGTTCCTGGGATGCCAACATTTTTTTAAGAACTACTAACTTTCAATAAAAGCAGCCTAATTATAAAGTCTTGAATGTAAAAAAACTTTTAATTAAATGATATAATTATTAAATGCCAATTAATCTATTTCGAGAAACTATTAAATCTAAAAAAAATGAGTGATCCAACTGAAAATATTTAAACTTACATATAGGAATAGAAGTTTCTACAATATTTGCCAAAATATAGTCGCTATTTATTTACACAATTTATTGTTTTAAGAAAAATAAAAAAGTTCTTTTATTTTTTTAAATCTGTATCTCTGGCACTGTTAAATGTACTGAATTCAATAACTGCTCAAAATTATCAAATTTATTCCAGTTTAAAAAAGACATGTACAATGTTTTTCTCGCGCCATGTAGTTTCCAAAATGAAAAGCAGAGAATAGAAAATGAACGAAATTTTTGTGTGGTATTTCTAATAAATATATATAT
>NW_027106188.1:839250-844475 GCF_000696795.3 Halyomorpha halys | reverse complement strand
TATATATATATAGAGAGAGAGAGAGAGAGAGAGAGATTCCTGCTTCCTATGAAATATATACTAAAATGTTTTTTCAAAATTGTGTTTTTCTGCCAAGTGAGTTTGTTTGCCGGAATCCTTTTATTTATAAATTAATACCCGTTGAGTCAACGCTGTGGGTTCGGGAGCCCCCGGGGTCCACACAGCCTCATGAACATACCCTTAATTGAGAAAAATTCTGGCGGTCGAGCGTGATTCTCTCCAAATCACCTACTTGCACAACCGTTGGTCTGGCAACAGTACTTCCTTACAAAGTACTGCACCTCTGATCTTCTACAGTCTGTAGCAGTACAGATTTCATTTTTTTATAAACGTGTATAGCTGTCAGTGATAATAAATTAATTTTACCCATCAGAAAATTGATGTCATGACATTCTAGATCTCACACATTATTGTCTCCACTATAAACACGAGGTCCCACAAGCCGATGGCGTGTATGATTTGATATTAATTAGGTTAAAATATGAAACCTGCTTTTTTTGTTTACGAGATATCTCTTTTTAGAGATCTAATTTAAGCTACTTGTTAAAATAGATCTTTAAAAAAAAAATTCAAATAATTTAATGTCTCATACACTACAAATATATAAGTTTGTAAATGCGAAAGTTTGTATAATAACTCAGATATTACCGCCTTTAATTCCTCATTAATTTTGTTCTTTTCAGTTATTTTAGAACCTCAATGCTCCAATTTCTCTAATATATTGTTTGGGAATATTACATCGGAATACTGGTTAAACAACATGGCGTCTATTCCATGGAATAAATGGATTGGATAATCCAGTTGTCTATTAACGCTTGCGTGATACGGCGGAGTCATGTTGCTAAGAAACAGTTAAGTCAACAAATGGAGTAAAATGCGATTCATTTATATTTAGTTCCCTTAGCTTAAGTTATTAAAATGATCAATATATATATCTTTATATTAATACTAATTAAATCATATGGAAAATTATCAGTAATATAACTTCAAACTAAAACATACCTGTGCACAATTTTAAGATATTTGTTTAAATTGCTTAAATCAAAGATGGAATGGAAATTTAATAATTTAATCTAATTTCCCATTATTATGGCCATCATAAATAAGGATAATTTTCACACAATGTCCACTTATGTATCCCGTGATGTTTTTTTTCAATTTGGAATATATTAAAACTCTGAGACATTTACTTGAGCTACTAAACAAAAAAAAAAGGAAATCCTTCAGGCTTCTTAAAAAAAATCAGTTCACAATTTAATTTTGTAAATTTACTCAAGAAGTTATCAATTAAATTATTCTCTTGTGATATACCAAGCTCTTAGTACAAGAGCCAGGGTGAAAAAAAACCAGTTATTTCATTCCGATTTTGGATTATTTTAATTAAAACTATGTATAATTACTAGTCAAAATTGATGAGTCTGCCAAGTATATGCAGGGGGAATAAAAAATGGCGGCTGTTTCAAAACGTTAAAACAAATTAATTTTTCATTTGGAGCTCTATATCTTTAAAACTACACTTGAAAACATAAAAGAACATTATTTAAAGTAGAGTAAATTTTCTAAAATATGAGCTCTAATAGACCTATTTAAGTTTAATATTTTGCGAGATATATCTTTTTAAATTGAAATAATTTATAACAAATACACTGAAAAATCAGTACTTAGTGAATTTATTTTGAGAAATCTATATATAAAAAAGAATTCTACGTACATCTGTCTATTAGCACTCAAATTAAAGCTAGTTTAATGTACTATAATGGTTTTAATTATAGTTATCTTCGTAGTAGTAGTGTATTCATGATATTTGCTAAAATAAATCGATTTATTGTCGCTTGGACAATAAGTTTGATAATGAACTATTTATGACAATAAGCTATTTAAATTTACTACAAAATATTTTATAACTCATATCTCTGTAGAAGTAGTAGTTTCTTTATGATATTTGACAAAATGTTTATTTCCAGTTGTTTGGATAAAATGTTGGATTTTTTAAAAAATATATCTCTGGAACTTGGCAATTGGGCCGACTGTCCCTCAAAACCGTCGAAAATATATATTTAACGTCCCTTACGATATATTTAATATATTGGTAATAAACGTTAAAAATATTTATATGTATGAAATGACCAGTTCTGAAGTGATAATGAAATTAAATTATCTTGGAAGTTAAGAGGAACAAACACTCGTAAGGCTGAGTCCTCCCTGAATAGCAGGCTGGGATCCTTGCTAATTATTTATTCAGAAGAAATACACGAGCTGCCCTAATATCAAGAAGGCCCCTTCCCCTTCCTCTGTTATATTATTAAAGGCAATTTATCTGATAGGAGCTTACAAATTTTAATCAGGATCTGAGGGTCGGATTCAGCGAGCTTCCATGTTTTTTCTCTTTTTATTTCAAGTTAAAACAAATGTAAAATTATAGAATTCTATTTTTCGATTTAAATACATTTAAATATATTCGATTATGTATACTTCGTATATAGTTATCTAATTCGGTTATGTAATTATTGCGTCTGCGAATTTTATCCCCAAAAGATGTAAAACAAAACATATACGAAGACATGATTGGGGGGGGGGGTGCGTTCAGTGAAGAATACAGATAAATAAAAACTTATTCATAAGTACCAACGATTCGACCAGAATTTCAAGTCTTCTTCAGGGCTAGAATCACAAAAAAACAACCAATGAATAAAAGGATATACAGAATGATAGGAAAATAACTAACACTGTGGATACATAATTAGTGTTAACAGACATGAATAGTTCAAGTGCTATAAGAAGGTAAAGGCTGTATCACAAGAATAATATTAAAATTAAGTAAGAGGGAAAAACAAATACATATAAAAATTATGTATCTATGTATGTACGTATCTATACAATGAAGTATTTTATTATTCGTTCTTTCCTCTTACTTAATTTTAATATTACTCTTCTTCTTCTTTTTTTTTTTTTTTTCCTTTTTCGGCCAAGACTCCCATTGGAGTCCTATACTGCCTAACCATGGTTGGGGGTCAAAGTTCTTTATTTTGTGGGACCGCCACTCAATGAAAAAAGTCAATGTCCCAGGCCGGATTCGAACCGGCACCGCCAATAGACATCAAATTGGTAAGACAGACTGTGTCTTAACCACTGAGCTATGGGCGGCCCGATATTACTCTTCTCATACATTACCCTAATTATCATTAAAAATAAAACAGATCAGCCAAAAAACGTAAAGTAAAGAAAGTTCGTTAAAGTAGAAGGAGCCAAATAATCGAAGCAGGGACATATCTTAAAATACATTTCAACCAATGAAAACCAAGAAAAGAAAAACCTCCAAAATATCAACAATAGTAATAACGACTCCTCTGAGATGTGGGCATCAACCACTCCATCTTACCTTACAGAAGAAATTAGAAGAACTTTCATAGGCTAATGATAGAACATAAAGAGCAAGTAAATTTATAATAAAATTATAATTGCAATTGGTTGGGTTGGAAATATTTTAAAAAGCGCTTAATAATTGGAAGAGAATCGACAGTTAAAAAATATCATTTGACCAAGATAATGGAATAAAAAATAATGGTTAATCAATACGATGAGAATTTATATTAATGGCCAATATATGAGCAAAATTAAATTGAACTTTGTGGAAAATCAATACAGTGTAATCTCGGCAATCCGAACTTCGGTACTCTGAACACTTCCGTAGTCCGAACTTGTGTAAATAAAAACCTTTTATTTTAATTCAATATAATGTACTTGTCAGCAGGCAGTAACGTTTTTGTTTTCAAATAAAAGTGCACATGTGAAAAATTAGTGAATTTATTGTGGTAAATCTTTATCTCTGGAACCATGAGACATAAGTTTATTACCACTCAAATCAAAGATAGTTTAATGTACTATAAAGTAGTTTATAACGTTAATCTTCATAGGAGTAGTATTTTTTATGATATTTGACAAAGTAAATTGATTAGATTTGTAACGATAAAATTTCATATTCATATACAAAAATCCTATAAACTACTAGTAATGTTTTCGAATTATCAGAGAAAGCTATTATGGCTTATCAAGAGAAATAATATCGTTTAATTAATTAAAATATACAATTTTTCGGTAACGTATTACATAATATATGATAAGATAAAAAAATAATACTCATGTATTTGTAGAAAACCAAAAAAAAACTTTAGTTCATGATTGTAAGCACAGTGTAATCTTGGTAATCCGATCTCGGTAATGTAATCTCTACGCCGAACTGGCGTAAAAATAAAAATAAAAATTACTTTCTTCGAGAAAACTTAATAGGAATAACATTTTTTTTCAAATAATAGTGTACATGTGTAAAGGACATTTTTAACTTTCTAATCTATAGTTATTGTAATCACCGTGAAAATCGAAAGTGGGAATTTTTACTCAGTTTCGATATTGGGTAAACTAATTCCTATGGAAATATTCATAATATAATTTGTTGGAATTAGAAATACGTAATATCTACTGTATAAATCATTTAGTGCTGCACAATTAATTTAAATAATAGTAGAAATATTTATAATACAAATTATGTTGGTGAACTAATTTTTTTTGTTATCACTTTTTAAATAAAATCTTAAAAAGAATGTTTTTGTTTTTATTTATACTTATTTCATCCATATATGAACTTTATAAAAATATCAAATCATATTGTTGAATTTTTTTTATACAATTATAGCTAATACTTTCTGTAATTCGAAATTTAAGTAATCCGATGATTTATAATGTTAAATCATAAAATAGGTATAAAATATATTTATCAAAGATATTTGAAGTTAACGTAAACCATAATAATTTGTTTTTAATTAGATATTATTGTAATCTTTTTTAATTTTATATAAAGAGACATTGTAGAAGTATTAGTATTAATAGAAGAGTTTGTTTTAATATATTATTATAAGGCTTCATTATTAGTTGTTTGTATAATTATTTTGTATATTGTTTAATAAATGTTTCGTATAGTGTGGTATATTTTATCTTATTATACCATTTTGGTTCAGAGGTATATTATACCTCCAAATAAGGTATCATAATTCTTGTTTTCGTATTATTAAATATTCCTCCTCTAGTAAAAATCTACATGTTAAAGTAAATATAATGATTGCTGGGGACCAGAATACTCCTAGACAATCAAGCCAATGTGAATAGTTATTAGAGGAGAACATTTATAAAGAATCAATATATACACACAT
>NW_027106188.1:809851-839175 GCF_000696795.3 Halyomorpha halys | reverse complement strand
TATATATATATAAAACACTAGACAGAATCAAAATTTTGAGACAGGGGGAAAACTTTTTTTTTGTTTAACATATTAAATTCCTGAATTACAAGTATAAGCCTTGATTCGGGTTCTGAACTTAAACTAAAGCTAAAGATAACTTTACCGTCGTTTTACAACAGAAACAACATCATCCAAAGATAAACTTAGGATGTTGTGATAGAAGAAATAGGAAATACATTCAATTTGGGAAAGAGCTGCTGGCTGTGGAGCTGGTATTGATTCTCACATCATTTCATACATTTTCAGCTCGCAAAGACAGATGTTCTTTGAGTCAGAACTTTCTCACCAGGCTCTTAGTCGTCTCTTGAAAGGATTTTATTTACGGTACCTACCGTTGATTTTATCTTATATGAAATAAAGAATTATAGATTATCTGAATTCTTTCAGTTGGAAAAGTGAATTAGTTAAAAACGAGATAGTAATGTGAAAACACTTTTCGCAAAGATTAACCTGTTAATGCACAGTTTATTGAAAAAAAAGGGCCATCAAAATTAATTTTTTTATGTACAAAAATATAATTTAGAACATTGTATTGACAAAAAAAAAATACAAAAATAATCAAAATTTTTATTTTAATTCTGGATATGGGTCATAATAATAGTTTACTAGCTCCCTATGTAAACATAGGCTAAAGCAATATATAGAGGATTATTGCAAAGAATAAATCATTGTTATTTTCAAATCTCGATTATATTCGAGTGTCGTTGATTTCGGTGAGGAGTCGTTCAAAACTAAGACATCTATGCACAGGGGGAGTGGCATATCCTACTCTCCTTCTAAGAGGAAGTGAAGCCAAAAAATATGGAAGTTGGCCACGCCTTCGGAACTCAGGTTTACAATGAGGTGAATAGGAATATCCGCCATTGTAGTGTTAATTGAAACAGAAGAGTGCTGGTGATTGGTTCCCTACTTCTCTGGCACGCCCCCGGAGTTCATAAGACCCACCTTTTTGGCTTCACTTTTCCTCGCAGCTTACACCCTCCATTATACTCTTTTCTTCAATATTGCAACAAAGACACCTTTCAAGCAACAATAAAATGTATTTATGTACAATAATTTAATGTAACTTTAAAGTTAATGACTCAGGGTAGTATCCTTGGTCCTATCCTTTAGACAAATTTTACAGCTGACATCCCAACCCATCCTAACACTATTCTCACCACGTATGCCGATGACACATGCCTAATGTCAGTGAATGATCCTTCCATTGTATCCCAATCCCTCCAATCCCACATCACCACCCTCGAAGAATGGTGCCAAAACTGGAGGATTAAAATAAATTCCAATAAATCCCACCAAATCACATTTACTCTTCGTCGTAAACCTTCGTCTTGGCCTACAGTATCTTTTAATAATACCCTACTCATTCCTAAGTAACGGATCTGTACTTAGGACTAAATCTGGACAAACGACTGACATGGAATGTCCTCATACAAGACTGAAAAGACAGGAAACTCCTCGTCGATTCCGACTATTACAACATTTACTAGACAAACGGTCCAAACTTCCAATCCATTACAAAAGACTGATCTACATGACTATTATAAGGCCTATTTGGACATACGGAGTTGAGCTATAGGGCTCCACTAAACCATCTAATTCCTCTCGAATCCAATCCTTACAGTCCAAAATCCTTCGTAAAATCCTTAATGCTCCTTACTTTGTCACAAATCAAATCATCCATCAGGACCTCAATGTCCCCTATGTTGCCGATTTGGCCAGAACCAGATACCAATCCTTCCATAATAAACTTCCCAACCACCCAAACCAACTCGTTTCTAACCTGGCTTCTCCTTCACTACCTAATAATCCTCCTAGACGTCTGAAAAGAAGATGGCCTCGAGATCTTCTCCTTTAGAAATATTTTTGGAGTTCTATCAATGGGTAGATTCTCCACATGTTTTTATCAGGTCATAATATCACTTACAGCAAATTTACTTGATGTGTATATATGTATACAGTTGTAAATATCAATAAATAAATTATTAAAAAAAAAGTTAATGAATATACATTGTCTAGGATCACTACAGATAAAAAGAAAGGATAAATGTAAAACCATATTTTTTCGAAGCTAATCCTAACTATAAAAAATTGAAGCTTGTTATGAAGGAAAGTGAAACATATAATGTTTTTTTAAAATTCAGAGTTTTAAAGAAATATATATTGAAAGAAATATCAATTTTTGGGTGAAATTTCTTTTTATTTTGTTCGCTGTAACTTGGTGTGAGTGACGTCAAAGTCTTGAATATGAAGTTATTAAAGTCTTGTAATCAGAAATTCCTTACTCAGTCAATAACCTAGTTCCTCCTTTCATTATAACTGCCATAATTCACCCCGACCGCAGACAAACACAAGGCAGACATAAAAGACTCTACTAAGTTATATTTGTATTCCTAACACTAAATATTAAATAATAATTTATTACTTTTAGTTTAATAGTATTTAAGTCTTCATCATTTTCTTTTTTAATATTTGTAATCAGAAGTCACCTTATGACATGACATTGTTTTATTTACTTTTTTTCTACATTTATTTTATATATTCTGTTAATTATTGTTGTTCATTTTTATCTCTTCAAATTCATTAAATTTTATGATGGTTTACAATTTCTATTTTAATTCGTATTGTACTCTAAGGCTCCAAAGCCTAATTTTGACTCCTGTAATATTTTTCTAAAGGGATCAATTCCAGAATATTATTATTATTAAATGGTCTATTAGTGATAAACGTCCCTTAACCAAGGAGATAATGGTGTTATATTTTTTTCAATAAAAAATTCTACTTATAAATTGCCAAATTAAATATTTATGCCATAGTGCCAGTCCATACGCTAGCATCAGTTTAGAAACCGGTCTGTTAGAGCTAGCCTACAATTTATAAACTTTATCCAGCGTAAACTTCTTAAAAGAGGATGATCCACGAATTACGGCCGATGAGTGAGAACCGAGCCTGGTAAGAAATAGATTGTTGAGCAATTAGTACGCGGGCCCCTCATGGCATATGGCCCGGCTAATCGGACCTCAGTAATTACATTAGAGCTAGCGTGTCTTATAGCCTGGGCCAACTGACCTCTGAGTCAGCGCGCATCATCTCCCCCCCTCCTGTCGATGGCAAACAGGGGCTATGTCTTATCGATAATTGTTTCCATTCGATTGTGGCCTCATCGTCTCCTTCTAAAAATAGTGCTAAGGGAAAAATATAAACTGATCCATCGGTATCCAAGGGTGTAAAAATTGGCAAAGACCTGTTTTTAAATTTGAAAACATTATTCTAGAGAAGGACTCACTAAAACGCATCTCTCCACGTAAAATTGAACCAAGGTAGTTCAAAACTTTTCCAATTTAGATGATTATGTTTCTGTATAGAATGATTTGAAAAATTAATTTTTATAATATTCAGATAACATCCGAGATATCTTAAGTTAATTAAAATATATTTTGACGAGTTGTGAAACATTCTTTCTACACAGTCTATACAGCTGGCATCCCAACGAATCCTAACACTATCCTCACCACGTATGCTTAATAATAACCCGTTGATTGCATCCTAACTCTCCAATCCTATATCACAACCCTCGAAGAATGGTACCTAAATCGGAGGATAAAAATAAATCCCATCAAATTACTTTTACTCTTCGTCGTAAACCTACTAATTGCCCTACAGTATTCTTTAATAATGTAGCTCTAACCCCTGTAGAACAGATCCGCTATCTTGGACTACATCTGGACAAACAACTAACCTGGAATCCTCACACAAGACTGAAAAGACAGGAAACTACATGATGATTCCGACTTTTACATAGACTAGTACTTACTAGACGGTCTAAAATTCAAATCTACTACAA
Organism: Halyomorpha halys; assembly: GCF_000696795.3. Lineage (NCBI taxonomy): Eukaryota > Metazoa > Arthropoda > Insecta > Hemiptera > Pentatomidae > Halyomorpha > Halyomorpha halys. The sequence continues at coordinate 835,289 of NW_027106188.1, read as the reverse complement.
AAGAGTGATGAATGACTATAATAAGGCCTATCTGGACATACGGAGTTGAGCTTTGGAGTTCCACTAAACCTTCAAATTCCCCACGTATTCAATCCTTACAATCCAAAATCCTCAGTGCTCCTTACTTTGTTTCAAATAAAATCATCCATTAAGATCTTAATGTTTCATATGTAACCGATATCAATCCTACCATTATAAACTCCCTAACAACCCAAACCCATTAGTTTCTAATCTTGCCTCCCCTTCCGTTCTTTACATCTGATATGAAGATGGCCTCGAGACCTTCCAGTGTAGAAATATTACTGGAGTACTACCAATGAGTATTTTCTCTACAAGTCTGTATCATATCATTATGATCTTACATCAAATCTAATGGAAATATTTTTATGTATGCAGCTGTAAATATCCATAAATAAATTTTAAAAATTACATATAACATAACTATTGTTGCAACATAGAAAGCAATATAATATATGCAACATCGAACGTAACTGTTTATTAACAAAAGTTGATTGAAAGGATAAAAAAATAGCTCATAATGAAGATAAGTAGGCAAGGCAGCGTACTATCAACTCTTGGATCAAGGTTAAAGTCTAGCTGGATTTTATCCTTGAGGAGTACATTCATAAAAAAGAAAGCTCTAGGGTAGATGCACCAGTTGTACTCTCTTGAGATTTAAAATATAAAAGATAAGGATATGAAACTACTAAGAGTTAGAATTTTCTATTATTTTAATACTTCATTTATTTTGTATATATTAGGGTATTTTATATAGAATAGGGTATTTTGTATAGAATAGGGTATTTTGTATAGAATAGAGTATTTTATATAGAATAGGGTATTTTATATAGAATGGGGTATTTTTTATAGAATAGGGTATTTTATATAGAATAGGGTATTTTAAAAAATTCTGCACGTAGGCATTGTATTTAGTTTGATGAGATGAGGAGGTGAGTTTGGTTTTTAGTGTTTTATCATTATAAACATCGTCATGTTTCTGCAAGGTTTGCACACTTTTATTTGGAATTATCTTTTAGATACTTCACCTATATTTCAAACTTACATAAAACAAATAAATAAAAACAATATTATGGCCTTGTTTATCACTCTTAGGCTATCATGTGTTAGTGTAATACACATCAACTAAAGATCCTTTATGTGTTATAGTGGTACTAGTTATTTATTTATTTTTATTTAACGTAGACATATATTATTAATGATTTAAGTTTGGGAGCCGTTACTCTTACGAACTAAGCTGTAGAATGCTATGAGTGTGTCCATTATTTTTATCTTTTATGGAAGTTTCCGATTATGAGTAGGAACTGGGGCTTAAACATGTACAATAAGAGCAAGGGCGTACCCAGGATCAAAATTAGGAGGGGGGGGGAACAAGTCAGTTAATCAAAGTTAGTTAATTTGAGTAATGTTGAAAAATGGCTAAAATTGTAACGGCGTTTTAAACAGCAAAAAAATTGTGACTTTGGAAACGCTACTAATATTAGCAAAGGGAATTGAATACTATATAGTATAGAAAGAAACCAATATGTTGAACCCACAATGTAAATGCTATTTAAAAAAAGAAGAGGAGACTCAAGTAAGTTAAATTACGTAACATTGAAAAGTTGTTAAAAGATAACTCAAAAATCAAAACCATGAGAAAATGAGAGTTCAATTTTTTATCTTCTTTAGACCTAATTTTTGCATAACATTCAATTATTGGATGTTGATTGAGTTCAAAATTGGGAATCCAATTTTTTTTTAGGTTAATACCTATAAATGAGGAAAATAAATTTTCGATAATATGAAAATATATATCAAAAAAACAAAACAACATTATTATTCGAAATATTAATTTATGTGTAATTTGAAAACTAAATAATAGAAGAAAATATAGATTATTAACCAAAGAATGATGGTTAAACTACACTAAACTGTTAAACGCTAGTTTATAAGTACTGTCTTTCTGATTCCTCTTCTGTTCAATTTATATCATGATTTGTAGTATTAGGGGAGAAAAAAACAGTTTTTAATACTATCTGCCTCTACTAACTCAGTGACCATATCAGATAAATGGTAGGACCAGAAGTTGGAGCCTGAAGAAGCAATACTGATTCGAAACGTTGAAGAGTTCGAAGTAATTTAAAAACTATCAAGGAGGCAACGATGGGTAAAGTTCCCCCCTCCTCATTCCCAGCCCACTTCCTTCAAATGTAGATAACTGATAATGGCTCCCTCTATATCGAGTTTCTTCGGCATGAAACATTCGGCATTAACTTTTGACGAGGAGCAAACTTATTTTCCATCATCTCCCACAGCTCAAATCTAAAATCGATTTTAATAAAAGTTATGAAACGATTGAAAAAGTTTCTTACCTGAGGGCTTTATTTATTGCTACAACCGTCCACGGAATGAAAATGTAATATTTTTTATAACTGACAGAAATAAATTTATGCTCTCACGTTACTTAAATGTATGCTTGACTTATTTTTCAAATAAATAATAAACACAATAATTATTTTAATTACTTTTGCATCCTAACTATCACAAGTAGCATTACCTTAAAATCAGTCTCATGAAACATTTACTCAATAAATCAAAACTAGTAAACCTGTTTTCGTTAAACTTTTTATTCGCAGGTCTCGACCATATGGACGAATCTATACTCTATGAATATCTTATCAACGCAAGATGCAACCGAATGACATTATATCAAACAGAGAGGGACAAATCTATAATGCACATGAACATATCTATATTTTATATTTCGCAGGTCAATCAGTTCTGAGTGAGTCATTATCAAACTTGACTCTGAGTTCATCTGAGATCGTTTTTATGTTATTTTTTTACCCGTAATAGTAAGTATCAATTAGTGGTATATTTTACAGATATATATTTTTTTCTTTCTAGAATAACTTTCAAAGAACGAGTCTGACTGGGAGCACTATATTACTACCACGATGTGGTCACCTTTCGCACGTAACATCATTGTATAAGTACCTCACGTTTTTTTTATAATAATAGATAAAAATATTTTAAAAAAATGTATTCATTCAAAATCATAACTGAATCTAAACTGAAAAATACCATCAGTAAATGTGAATTATGGTCTAATAACATGATACAGACTTATGAAGAAACTACCCGTTGATAGTACTCCAATAACATTCCTACATTAGAAGGTCTCAAGGCCATCTTCTTTTAAGAGGCCTTGGAGGATTATCAGAAATAAGGATAGAAGAGGAAGTAAGGTTAGATAAAAGTAGGTTAGGGTATTTATTATGGAAGAATTGATAACTGGTTCGAGACAAATCGGCAACACATGGAAGGAACATTGAGGTCGGTGTGGATTATTTCGTTTGTATCAAAGTAAGGAGAATAAAGTGTTGTCATGGTTTCTTATGATGAGAAGGTCGAGGAAAGGAAGGGTGTGATTATCTTCAAGTTCTACAATAAAGTTAAGGTGAGAGTGGTTAGAGTTAAAGGTAGATAAAGTATCAGGGATTTTATTAGGATTTAGGACGAGGAAGAGATCATCAACATATTTTATTTATTTGTTTTTATTTAATTATTATAAAGCACCAACCACGTATGTGTCATTAAGAATATATTTTTAAATAAGTATCATGTCAACTAGAAAGAGTGATACAATGGAATCCAGCAAATCATTAAGGCCTTGGGAATACTAGTGAACAAACGTTCTACCTCAAAAGAAACAAGGATGTAGTGGTCAGGTATAGTCAACACCATACTCACTAACTGGCACACTAAAGCAACTTACTGAGATTTACAAACGATTATAGATGTCAGATTGGAGCCCTAAACCTCAACTTAACAAGACTATATATGGCTAAAATAGTCATGTCTATAAGAGTATTTTTTAATTAACTGGACGCTTGGATCATTCGTCTAGTAAGTTTTGATAAAGTCAGAATCGATCAGAATTTGTCTTTTCATTGAGTAGTTTGTCCTGGTGTAGTCCTTGGTAGAGAGTCCGTTAAACAGGATTAAGTGGCATGTTATCAAAGGAGCACAAGAGGGCATAAATTGATTGATTTATTTCCTTGCCCCAAGTTAAGCAGATCCTATTCTTATCACTATTTTCGAACTTAAAAAGCAAAAGAAACTATTCGAGTTATATAATGCATCTCAACTCTGGTCAATCCTATTATAGTTGGCGAGACTTAGCAAGCAGTGGATTCTAGTTATGAGCATAATTACCAAAAGTAAGGGTATTCTATAATCCAAATGACGACACCCACAGTTATTTCTCTGAAAAAAATAATTTCACCACATTCATATTCCAGAAATATGCGTAGCAAATAATTTTTTTTTAAATGGAAAACTAAAACTTCTAATCCTTACAATCCAAAATCCTCAAAGCTTCTTACTTTGTCAAAAATAAAATCATACATAAAGACCTTAATGTTCCCTATGTAACCGATCTAGCCCGAACCAGATATCACTCCTTCCATTATAAACTCCCTAACCACTCAAACCCCCTAGTTTCTAGCCTTGTATCCTCTCCCATTCCTCATAATCCTCCGAGGCGCCTGAAAAGAAGATGGCCACGAGACCTGCTAATGTAAAATGTCATTAGAGTGCTATCAATGGGTAGTTTCCCTACACGATTTTAACACTCCATTTTAACTAAGATCAAATTTACGGAATGTATTATATAATACACAGTTATAAATTTCAATAAAGTTAATAAAAAAAATGGAAAAGGGGTATTTTATAAGGGTGATGAATTTTTATTATAACAAAAAGATATTTCTATGATTTTATTGGATAGATAGTCCAAGGGAGCGTTTGTGATAATGTTTCACTGTGTCCACGTTTATTGTGGTCCCGACATGCCTACAGTCGACCAGATAACCGCACTTCTATGTCAAAACAGTTGCCATGACTTCATAGTTAACTACAAGCGTTCTGCATAAAATAAAATGGAAATAAATCGCAAAATTGTTTTATAAAATTAGATTTACATATTTTTAGGATATTTCAGATTTGTATAATCACATACATGAACTCGTTTTGAAATCATATTTTTTGTGAAATTCTTCATTAAAAATGTCTCTTTCCATTGAGAATTCCTTAGTTAAGTGCTATAGAAAAGAACTTGAAGAAGTTACGAAGTCTACTTTACTATTTAAAGAAACTTCTTTCATTATATATAAGATCTAACTTGTACTTTATCTTCGAAAAAAAAAAATAGGTATCACTTGAGTATATAGAATTTATATACCTGGTATATAGAAAACATATTATATAAATTTTAATTTATGTAATTTTTAATAATCAGTTCTAATCTCACAACCTAAGTTCCAATGAATGTTTTGTTAAATCTTTATTCTTTTTCCTCAGGAATTCACACCCTTTTATTTCTTTATTCTCATTAACAACGTTTCGGGCGAGCATTCTTATTTTTAAAACAATTCTCAGGCCACAGCTGATGTCTGATGGCTGTGAAGTCTGTGGAGCGGCATCCTTTACGAAAAGAAAAAAATTACAATCTTTTCAAAATAAAGTCTTAAGAATCGCAGTGGATGCTCCTTGGTTTGTAAGAAACAGCCAATCGCATCGGGAATTACGAATAGAGGCGAAAGAGGATTACATAAAAAAAAAGTTCATGAAGTTCCACTCCCGGTTACCTACAGTTAAAAGAGGAATGTCCTATAACTTGGGAAACCCAACCACAACCCGAAGACTGAAGCCCAGGCTGCTGCAGGACATCCTGTTATAAATTCTATATTTATAAGTTCTGTTATTATCACTGTAAAATTTTATTTTATCTTAATTTCTCCTCATCTTTTTCTTAAATTTACTTTCTTCTTTTTTCATTAGTCAATTATTTATTTTGTTAAATCAATAAATGTCATTGTTTTTGTTATTAACTTTACTTCTATCTTTTATTAAGAATTAATATTTTAATCTATTTATATTATCGTAATTTTTTTGTTTTATTTATAACTTTTTATATAGATAGGGGTGTCTTTTGTATGAGACTAACCCCCCCCCCATAATCAATTGTTAAAAAAAAATAAAAAATGTACATTTGCCATGTAAGGCCCACCAGGCCTTCTGGTATGGATCTGGTATTAAATAAATAAATAAAAATAATATTTCGGGCTTTTTTGCCCAGTATGTAAGAATATAAATCAGTACTAAGCAATAATTTTATTTTTTTAATCTTCTTTAAAAAATAAGTATACGAATTTATTTTTTAGGACTGCTAAAGAGACTTAGTCTTGGTGGGGACTGGTATTCGCACTTAGAATCGATTAGGACGGAGGTCAGATAAGATAATTTTAGAGTCTGTGGTCCAATGGTCAAGCAAACAGGTCCGACCTTACACTCACAAACTAAACTCAGTAGAACCTAACAGTAAATATAAAAAATAATTATTATTACTAATTAGTAAATTATTGTATTGTATTTTGTACTGTTTTTCGAAAATTTGCATTTCGGATCAAAAACCTAAAGTAAAGCGTTCCTCTATATCATTATTGATAGGCTAGGATTTTGTCGCGAATAAAAAAAAATATTTATATAGCTTAGACAACCAACATAAGGCAAAAATTATTTTTGGTTCATTATTGTGTATATGAGTTCAATTAATTATACTAAAGAGAATAATAATGATAGACTTATTCGAAATAGATTAAAATATAGGACACGTTTCATAAACTGTTTTGGATATAAAATGTTAAACAAAAAAAATTATTAAATAAACGTCTGAGCTATATTACATGGATACATTCATCCTTTAAGTTTTAATCCTTGTCCCTAATTGAAGCGGTCTGAATATTAAATAAATTGATGTTAATACGAAGAATCTATCTAAATTATTCGATTAAATCCTTGTAAGAAATCTGTCGAGTAGTATTTTCACTATTTAAAAAATTTATTCAAATAGATAAATGGATTATTGAACCTTTTAACAATGTATGTGTAGAACAAGTTTAGTGAAAGAAATTTAATTATGGTAATGTAATTGCAGTTTGAAATCCAGGACATTTATAAATGTCGAAGTGTTAACTATATTTTGAATGGAATTTTTAAATAAAAAAATATCATAGAGGAGATTTTTCACAAAGATTTAATAGAGTAGTTGGATATATTTTATATTAAATATAACAGTTAACAAATTAAATAAAAAGAGGATGAACGATTTTGTGATTAACGATGTGTAAATAAAAATTGAATTATATTTTAGATTTTATTTTAAAATTTATTCAAGAAGAAAAAAAAGGAAAATGTATTGAGTTAAGATAGAGATTTATATGTAGATATACAGGTAAATAATAGGGGAATGGGAAGAAATAATATTTTAAAAATAGAGAAAAAACATATAATATTGAAAAAAAAATCATGTACTACTATTATTTATTTTAAACAGTCTACGCCTATATAATATAAAAATAATAAGAAATTGTCTAACTAGTCTTAGTATGCTCAGTGCGTAGCAGCCCAATGCAGTTGGGCGCCACTATTTTTGAATAGTGTTTCTCTCTTATTGAAATTTATGGTATAGTTCAGTTTAGAAGGATGGTATTAAAATTTGTATTTAGACATCAAATTCTTGGATATTTGTTGTTTGTTGATATTTAAGCTGTGAGTTTTTTCTAAATTTGGCAGGATTTTACTCGAATCAATAAAAAAAAAAGTTTCAAAACTCTTAAAACACAGGCTTAGTTCTCAAATATTTTTTAGTGATATAGACCTAAATAATAAATGAATATTAGAGTTCTGAATGATCAAATTTCTCACTTAAATCCTAAGCATTTAGCCCAATAGAGCTCTCACTCAGACACCACTGGATTTCAATACGAATGACGTGGTTGAGAAAGAAGCTCTGGAATCTTATAGAATTCAATTTTCCTCCCACAATTGAGATAACCAAGCAAAGTAAAAACTCGTGTTGGAGCAGGCTTAAAGTACACAATACTATTCAAACAGAAAACAAAACTTGGTTCATCATCATGTAAAGAAATTCTTCTTTTATTTTTTAACTAACGGTTATAGAGCACATGGGAGGACCCTGTTGCAGAGACTGTGTGCACCCTAGGAGGTTCTCCTAACCACCACAGCCGAATCACGGTTGATATAACTGGATACATTATCTGCCACAAATTATCTGTCGGACTCGAACCTGAGCAAAGGAGTTTAGAGTCTACTTCTTTACCTATTCAGCTCCCTCACATCTATCTGGTTAAAAATATATAAATATATTTATACGTAGAAATTATTGCTAGATATTAGTCTTTTTCTTTCTTGACACAGCCTATTACCAGAAAACCTACGGCTGTGTTCTTCAGTATTGTCAAACTAACATGCAAAAATGATAATGCCAGAGAAAGGATTTGGGTTCCCGATCCCGGGGATTGTCGGCAGACAGTTTAACAATAACGAGGAAGAAGAAATGTAACAGAGTGAGATAAACGGAGAGGCGATGAGGGTTGACAGGAAGGCTGGCCTCAAAGCGATAAGCGGCTGCAGAAGAAATCGGACGTGTGCCTCCTGTCCGCCCACATTGGCTAGAGGATTCGAAACATCTTTCGACTCTAACAGATAAAATATTTATGAAGTCTTTATTTCCAGAATAAGTAGGCTAATAGTTATGACAGAAGAAGTATTTTAGTTCACAGTAAGAATAGCCCTGGTAGTTAAATACCCAAGCCAAAACAATCGATCGTGTACCGTGAGAATAACTGGTGTTCTTATGTGGGTAGAATTTTTATGACTGATATTGTGGAATAAGGGTTCTAATGAACCCTTTATTATCAAAAGAATTAAAACAAAAAAGTGAAATGTGGATATACTAAATGGATCAGGACCTAAGGAGACAAATCTTAGGCCATTGCGAATTTACATACGATATCATGGACTATCTGTGTATATGTATGTAAAAGTTCGGTTAACCTCAGTATAAAAAAAAGTTAATTTATCTAAAAAAATATATAAATTAATTTAAAATGCGTAAATAAATTAATTAGTAAAATAAAAAATAAATTAGGAACATATCCTCTAGGAGCGCTGCTTTCATTACCACGGGAGGGTGGTAAAGATTAGTTCTGAGTACTTAAGACTGATTGTGAATATAATTAATTAAATTTAATCAGTACAGCTATGTGGCTGGGTGGACCCTGGAGAGCTCCTTAACCCACAGGATGGAATCACAGCTACAATGAAATTGTAATCCGACGGTGGGGATTTGAACCCGGTAATCCGAAATGTTTGGAGTTAATCACAACGCCTTGCCAATGAGCTAATCACTCCCCTGATAATATATATATAGTTGTTAATGAGAATAAGATTTTTTTCTAATAATTATATGATAACATTCTCATGATTTTAAAGGAATTATATTATTTTTACTTAAATTTCATTTTTTTAAATTATTATTATTATGTTGATTTATTAGTTTTTTATTTAAATCATATTTGTAATTTATTTATTTCTATTATTATTATCTATTATTTTATGGTCTTCTTCTTCTTTCTATGGTTTAGTATGTAAATACGGTATGAATGAACATTTATTAGCCTTGATTGTGGCAGCTCGTATTATTATTATTCATCAATAAAACTATTTGAGAGAAACTATTCACGAACATTGGAAAAACAACTGAACAAGTATGAGGAAGTTGGAGATGAGAAGGATTTGGAGTTGTATAGTGCACGCCCACAGAACCAGGAAAACTAATGCACTAAGGAAGGTATTCTAATGCTGTAGCAACTGATATTTCAAACCACGTTGCAACATCAAACATAACCTAAACTTTTTTTTCAAGTAAATTTTGTTGTTATTAGTATTTTATATTTAATGATATCTGTTTGCAATATAAACTGATGTACATAAATATTAGCATTTTTTTTTTTACTTTTCTTATTCATTAATACTTTAAATATTAATATTGATTAGATCTTGTTACTTTCTTCATCAAGGATAAATTATTCTGATAAACTGATCCATCAACGAAGTTATTATGAGATAGGACAGAGAAAGCAGTAGAAAAATAATCTTATATCGAAGCCAACTAAGGAAAGTGTTGGATGAGATGCGAAAACTTGCCAAAAAAGAAAAAGGACGGAAAATCGACCTATTGGGATACTCACTATATAATGAGTACGCCAACATCGCCATCATAAAAATAAAGATTCTTGGTGAATTGAAGCTTCTGGATCATTTGTAAAGAGACTCCTCTACTAAAAGATTGAAGAAGAATGGATACAGTTTCCTCAGAATTCCTTAAACTAGATGTAGAAAGTTCTCCATAACCTCGTATTTATTATTTGGACACGAGAGAGCATTCCGAACAGGATATTTCTATCCCCGATTTATATAAAAGGAAAGTCCTTAATCTACTCAGATCTTTACTTTGAGTTTCTGAGACAATATCAAAGTGGCTTCAGAAAGTATAAATTAACGATATACTAAATGCTATCAACATAATAGTGAAGAGGGGTGGTAAAGATATACGAAATATGAAGCCCATACAACCCAGAGGGAGCAGATTAGTGTTCGTTGTGAGGAAGTCCTAGGGACTTTGTTACCTCAATATACCTGGAAGTGATCCAACAATTGAAAAAATAAAAGAGTCCAGTGCAAGGTTCGCATTGTTGAACAAATGTTGAGTTATTTTCTTTTAGAGAAAATGTAAATTATTTGCAAGACAAGAACAAGGTTCCTGTCCTAGAAGGTGTGCGACACATCCATCTAAAGGATCCAGAACAACCTTTAACAGTCTTGGCGATACAGACCATCTGGTCTTCATTGGAAGACGTATTGTGCGCAAAAGAAGCGTTTATTGCTGTAGAGACGGCAAGAGAAATACCAAATATTTACTATTTGGACAGCCAAGAGGACAAGGTGAAGATGTAGTGTAGTGCTTACACTTAGAATGAGTTAGCAATTCGTATCCTTTTTACCAAACGAATCGCTTCCTTTCGACTTCAAGTTCTGAACCAATTACCCAAAGTTGTAAAGGGCAGGATAATGCCTAACTGAACTGGAGGAAAGAAACTTTTCGAAGAAAAGGGTGTTTGTTGGGTAAGTACAATAGTAGCCTGTCAAGATCGTCAACGAAACGTTTGTAAAATACCTATAGTATTAACATACATTGCAGAATTATGAGCAAAAGTAAAATCAGGAACGAACCATTCTCTGTTTATCCTGGAATTTGATTTCAATTTATCACTAATTTTCTCCTCTCTTGTTGAGGAGTACTTAACAACTATAATTTACTATTAATCATATTTCTATTATAGAGATTTTCATATAAAATATCATGTAATTGTAATAATAAATTGATATTTAACAAATTTATCAGAAAAATGCTTAAATTTCATAGTTGACAAAACAATGAATAAAATATTGATTTAACAAAATACTAATTAAAAATAACAAACGAAATTATTTTATATTTTAGTGAACGAAAAATTGACGTTAGATCAGTGATGAGTTTTTATGATTCATTTCTTGCTTACAGCATTATATTAATCATAGCACATATATGCTAGAAATTAATTTAACTTTTTATTTAAGTTAATTAGTAATTTATTTTAATATATTCATTACTGGATGAGTTTGAATTTCTTTAATGAGTTGTAGTGAATAACTCTTTCTTATTATATTTTTTTTATTTTAATATATTAGTTACGGCGTTTCGGACGATCGTCTCATCATCAATCTCAATATAATTATATCTTCATATTTCAAACAAATTTGATAATTAATCTAATCTCCTTATATAGTCTTAAGTATGTGAAAGTCACGATAATCATTATTGTTGCCTGTTTGTTTTTAAATTAGGTAATAAATAAATTTTCATACATAAAATAAGGAGAAATTTAAATACATTTAAACATTGTGTCCATTCCGATGGCTCCAAAACATTGTAACTGATGTATTTAAATAAAAAAAAAATAATAAGGACGAGTTATTCACTATAACTCATTATGTTTAACTACATGGAACTCAGGAAAATTAAATAATTTAAAATAAATAAGTTATTTTGTTTGATTGTACGTTTTAATCCTGTAGATGACAAACGTTAAATAAGTTTTAGTACGACTTGAGTAGGAGAGAATTACAACTTTTATTTTAAATGAATTATATTTTAGAATTTTTTATTAATGGGTATTTTTAATGTAATTTATAAGTGATAAGAAGCTTTCTTTTTTTAATTCAAATTTGCCTCAGCCTCCGCATTAGCAGTTAAAGACAAATTGTATGTATATTGTTATTCAATGGATAATCAAATTAGGAACCTGCTATTTAAATGTAAGTAATAAATGTATATGTTGAATGTTTAATTTATTGTGTAAAATAAAATTATAGTTATCCGTTAAAATTTAACTGTATAAATACTAAGTATTATTCTTGTTATTTTTAAGCCCGATTGATATTTCTGTAAGCAAGACTTAATGATCATCAGAATGCTAGAGTCTTATTTAAGAGGAAGAAGAGTGGATGTTGAAGAGGTTGTTGGCCGCTGAGGGGTAGCTAGACCGATCGGCCTCTCAGGCTGGGTCGATATGGTAGGGTGTGGCTCGGGGCCCCCCTCCGCACAAACACCGAAAAAAAAACTAATTAATAATATGTTATCCTCCCTTCTACTTCCGGCATTACTCATACGAGGATCTCTTAACGTCCGAACCTTACTCGGCCAATTTCGGAGCCGTGACTTTGACCAAACGAATCGGAACGCATTCCTAAATGTGCCATTTCCGGTTGGCTGATGAATATCGGGAAACGCGGTTCGTCACCACTTAACTTCCATATGACATGTCAAAAGTTGGGTTAGAAAAATGTACACCCTTATCAAAAAACATTGGAGCAACAAGTGAAGATCCAGTTTGGCAGGATGGTTAGTAGAATCGGCTGTGCTACTTGTTGATACGTCTTATAGCCACCTCCAGGATCATTTAAAAGTTCTTTTTGTGCGGTGTTGGTGGCGGTACCTGGCGGTGATTTTGGAAAGTACATCTAAATACAGTATATATATGTCTTTTGAATTAGGCTGTCTGAAAATTATGCATATAACCTAGAATACAATGTATTAGCTTAAAAATAAATGGAAAATTACACACTAAAATATGACTTTTTAGCCGAAGTGAGAAAGAAAAAGCAATTAATTCATACAAATAATTTTGTTCATTAAATTTGTCTCAGATCTCAGCTTTCTTATTTTCACATGTTTTAATTCAATATTTTAGTCTGTAATGAATGACTTTATCTTATTAACTTAATCTCACTACGGAAAAATAAAAACATTCTTACATAAATATTAAAAAATATTTTTACTAAATAAAATGAAATTTTTCTATTAAGATTAGTTTTAAAAATAGTTCACGTATAAAAATGTGTGAAAAAAGAACAAAACCATATATTCAACAATTGATCATAAATTAATTTATTTAACTTAACTTAACATAGATTTTGAAAAAAGGAAGTCGTGATTCATCACACATCACTGCAAATATACAAAAAATGTAGAAATACACATTATGAAAATGAAAAACATCATAATTTAATAATAAAAATTAGAAAACTCGGAAAGTCGGACGGACATACGGATAAAATAAAATCTACAAAAACAGGTAAATAACCACTTACATTTATTTATTCAAGAAGATTAGTGAATTAGAGTATTTAGAAGTTAGGGATATAAGTGTTTTAAACAGACTTATAAAAAATAATATATTGTTTAGATTCTTAATTAAAATAAAAATATATAGGTTTATAAACTTCTTTCGAGGTATAAATTGGTATTGACTAGATATAAATTGGTATTAAAAAAATAACAAAAGAACTGATAAAATCAGTCTTTAACTTCTAAAGTAACTCGAATGGCTTCAGTCATTCCAATATAGACATATTTACTTTACAAATATAAACTTGATTGAAATATAAAAAGCAGAGTGAAATATTAATTTTAAATAAATATGAATTAAAAGTGGTATTTTAAATAAATGTAGTATAGGAAATGATTAAACGTGGGCCAATTTAGCCTTTGGGGAATGATTGAGCAGCTAATATATAATAATATAGTAAAAGAAGAGTAAAAGTTGTTGAGGGTCTTAAAAACCGAATTAGAGGTTGAAGAAATCATGTATGATAGACCAATCACCTCATGACGCGCAAGGAGGTAACCTCAAACGGAGATTTACCTCCCTACTTGGGATGCCAAAAACGTAAATGTTTATTTTCTGTGTTGACGAAATTCGTGTATTTACACATGACCTGACTATGTGATAATATTTGAAGAAACTAACGTTAGAACACGTTACCACGTTAGAAACAAAGTGATAGTAATTCAAACCCGATGTGTGGATTGGCATGCCTAATGTTTGGATATAATGATTGAACAATAACTAAAGAGATAAAGGGAAGGTGCTACTCACGTGTATGGTTAGGCGAACCGATAACACGGGCCACAGGACAGAGATCTTCAAATGAGAGGCGGTCCAGAGGCGGAGGTGGTTATATAGGGGCGGTCGGGTGGGGGCGGTGGGGGTGGAGGTTGCCTTGGCGACTGCCCTTTCGCTTCCTCCGCTCTCCGATAGAGTGCACGGCTGAGGCCGAATCCACTCTCGCTTCTACCGGCATCGACCGCCCCTGGCCTCGTCCAGCATCTGTAACTATGTCTTGGTCAACGGCTCCTGCTCAAATTTAGCAATACAAGATGGATCTATGTCGGTATACCGGGCCGGGGGAAGTAGTATAAGTCAAAAACTGGAACGAGCAAGGATCGTTTGAAATTGACATGGTTCCTTTGACAAAACCTTTATTTTTCATAATAGATTGAAGGAACTATCCAGGGAGTATAAAATCAAAATAAAGTAGAAAAGTAAAACAGTTGAAAAAGGCATAGTAACAGTATTTCCTACATCGTGTGAAGTCCAAGAAAAGTAAAGAAGTTATTTCGGACCAATTTTTATTATTTCAATAGAAACTATATATAGTTAGTTACTAGTCGAAATTGATGACCTAGTAAACCATATCTAGACGCAATAAAAACTGGCGGCAGTTCCAAAACGTTACTAATTAATTTATTTCGTACTCCATATCTTTAAAACTACTAATAACTCTAATAAACTTAATCAAACATCATTTCAAGTAGATTAAATTGACTGAAATATGAGTCGTAACAGAGCTGTTTACCTTCAATGGTGCCCAAGAGACATTATTTATTTTCCCTAAACATCTACAATATCAAATTGTAGGACGATAATCCGGCTGGTGGTCAATAAAGGTATCAAAATAGTAGAAGAAAGCTATTTATTGTTAACCTACGTTTCTCCCCACTTTGCAGAGCTTCGTCAGGGCTCTCAGATTGAAACAAAGATAACTGAGTTGTCAGTTGTCATGTATGTTTCAACCTCCCGGACTATCTTCCTAAAATCTACTTCTTAGGCCAACTATCTTCTTCCAATATAATATCTATTATCCTTTATATAAGGAAATATCAATATTTTATTGTGAATTGGAAAATATTATGTAGACTACTTATTCTATGAACGAGGTACAAATTTATTTTAGCTCCTAATTGAGGAGTACCATTTTACGATATCCCCCTAAATAAATCCGCAAAATATTGATTTTTATTTTTCAGAAAACAAAATTTGGTTGATGAAAAACTATATCTCAGGAACTGTTAAACGTACAGATGCGTATTAGCCCAAATCAATTCTAGTTAAATGGACTATAATGTTGTCTAAAACGTTTAGTTTTGTAAGAGCAGTTTCCATGATAATGCCGAAAAGAATTTACAAAATAATTATTTTTAATCTAGAGAACTATTGAACGTAAATAACTTTGTTAGAGCTCATATTTTAGAAAATTTACTCAACTTTAAATAACGAGTTCTGTTGGGCTGTAGACAGTTTTAGGGGTATTCTGTTTCAAATGAAAAGTGGATTCCAACATACACTTGCATATCCGACGTCTTCCAAGCCGACTAGAAATTCTGGCCGAAACGATAGCACTAATAAGTTTTATATTTATCTGTGTTATTTTTTGACCGCACCCACAACTATCTTCTCATCATATTGAAAAATGAGATATTTTAGATTTTCCTGGAATAAAATAATCTTCCGAGGGCGTGAACCTTAAATACTTCTTAACGGTATTTAATTTTATTTGAATAGGGTAGGTGAAAACCAAAGTCTGGTTATTTTGTGAAAACACGCATTATTTTTATTTTTTTATTTGAAACAACAGAAAAATGACTTTTTTATGATTTCAGGAACATTTTGACTTTAACAATGTATGATAAATATCACGTAAATTACTACTCAGATGAAGGACGTATAGATTTCTTTTAGCTCGCAATTGAACATTAATAGCAAGAAAAGGAGAAGCGGTTTCCATGATATTCGCCAAAATAAATTCACAAAATGTTAATTTTGTTTATCAAAAATATCTCAGAAACTATTACACGAACATATGCCTGCTAGCACTCGAACTAAAGCTACCTGAATGTACTATAATGTGGTTGATTCCGTTTATCTTCGTAGCATCAGCAGTTTTCAAGATATTTGCCAAAATAAATTTAAAAAGCAATGATTTTTCCTTAATTAAAAAAATGTTGCTTTTTTGAAAAACTGCATCTCGTGAGCTATAGAACGTAACAGATCTGTAATTAAAGAAGGTACTCTGCTTTAAACAATGTATTATGAAGTATTTTAGTATTATAGGAAGTTTCAAGGATATGGAGCTCGGAATGAAAAATGATTGAAAATTTTAGGTTTTCAAGAATAGAATAAACTTCAGGAGGCGTGTATCTTAAATACATCAATCTTTATTTTTAATGACATTTTAACATCAGGATAAAAATTGAAATTCTTTCTAACAGAAAATGATGCATAATTCGTTCTTTACTTGAAAGAACTCAAAAATGAATTAGATTTAGAACAAGAAACCAAGAGGAGAAAAAAAACAGTTATCTCACCCCATTTTTGACTACTTTAATGAAAACTATGTATAATCACTAGTCAAAATTGATGAGTCTGCCAAGTATAGGTAGGGGAAATAAAAAATAGCGGCTGTTTCAAAGCGGTAAAAAAAAACTAAACTACTAGCTATAAAGTAGTTTATGATGTTTATCTTCGTAGGAGTAATAGTTTACATAAAATTTGCTAAAATAAATTGATTTATAGTTGTTCTGACAAATTTTCATTTGCCAAATTTATATTCATATGTGAATATTATAAAAACTACTACCCCTACGAAGACAAGTGTCATAAACTACTTTATAGTAAGTTAGATTTCCTTTATTTTGAGTGTTGGCAGACATATGTGCGTCTTATGGATCTAGAGATATATTTTTTTCAAAATCCAACATTTTATACGAACAACAATAAATTAACATTTTGTGAGTTTATTTTGTCAAATATCATAAAAACTACTATTCCTACAAAGATAAACATAATTAACTATTTTGTAGTAAATTTAACTAGCTGTACGTCGAATGGTTTCTGAAATGAAGTTTTTCATAAATCAAACTTATTGTCCGAACAACAAAATCAATTTATTTTAGCAAATATCATGAAAACTGCTATTTATACGAAGGTAAAGGTCATAAATTTATTTATAGTCCATTAAACTAGCTTTAATTTGAGTGTATATTAATAATAGACATCTGTACGTTACATAGTTCCCGAGATATAGATTTCTCAAAATAAATTAGCTAACTACTAATCTTTTATAAGATATTTAAGAAATTTTGCTTTTTAAAAAACTATATCTCGAGAACTAGTGGGCGTAAATAACTCTATTAGGGCTAATATTTCAGCAAACTTACTCTTCTGTAAATAATGTTCTCTTAACTTCGAATGAAAAATTAATGTTTTTTTAAGGTTTTGAAACAACTGCCATTTTGTATGCGGCCAAGTATTGAGTACCAATACTCCATCGATGGTGCTGAAACAGTACATTCTTGGGACAGGATAAAACACATTCAGTATATTCTTCCAACCAGTTTTTTATATGAAGATCTTATTTCACGCTTGCTCCCTACTGGTCACCTCCTCTTTCCTGTAACTTCTATCCTTTCGTAGGACCCGGCGGCTATCTACTCTTCGGGCTTAGAGAAATTATGGCTGTCACCCTGTAAGTCTCATCCTGTCTACTCACCTAATTCGCTAATCAACTAACTAACCTATATTGAACTCGCATTGTCGAGTCCTTCTAGTCAAACGAACCTGGCATTACTGGAGTCAAATTATCTAACACAACCTTCTTGACAGTTGTTTATCAATAAATATTTTTTCTACAATTTTGGTACCTTTAGTAACCGCCACCCGCATTATCTTCCTACAATCTACTTCATACAGTCAATTATCTTTTTCCAATATAAATCAAAAATGAATTGTTCTTGACTTTCGGAACAGCCCCACTTTTATATCCCTTACCCCGATTGCCGAGTCGTCAGATTTACCTCTTAACGTATATAGTTTTAACTAATGTAATCAAGAATTGGGGTAAAATAGTATAAGTTTTTGTTTTCTCATCTTGGACTCTTGGATTATTGATATGGTTACTGCTTTGTTTGTATGGGTCATAGCATGATACTTTAAAGCCTAAAGCCTTTCTCAATTAAAGTCGTATCCAGCACAAAAAGGATTTTTCAAATAGGAATCGTAATTACAAATATTAAACCATTGAAACAAACAAATCATTTAGCTTTGTATATTGTAGGTAAGTGAAAGTAAAAATATATTTAAAAGAAGAAAAATATGATCTTCAATTTTAGGAACCATATTCAAATTTAGGAAACTTATCAATTTCAGTCTATGTTGCCATGTAGGAAATAGTATTTTTTTTTTTTGTGTAACTATCAACGTGGGTTATTATGTTCTATATTTAGAACTTTTTGATATTCTGCATTTTTTTTTTCAGAAAGACCTGAAATTTTTTTTTCATTATTATTGCATATCGAGAAGCATTATTTGAGGATACTGTATCCTACTGGTTTACGACGAAGGGTAAAGGAGATTTAATGGGATTTAATTTGGAGGATCAAATTTCAACACTATTCTCAGAGGGTTGCGGTATGGGATTGGAGAATTTGGAATGCAATTAAAGGGTTATTATTAACTGCGAACGCACATGTGTCATCAGCGTAAATGGTGATTATAGTGTCAGCATTAGTTGGGGTGTCAGCTGTATAGACCTTGAGGAACACCAGCATACGAGTGTGATAATAAATTAGCAAATTGTTAAATAAAATAAGATTATAAATGTTTATGAAATGATTTGAGCATAATAGCCAGCAATAAAAAAAAATTGGATTAATCAATTTTAACGGTCTCCTTGATAACCCGTGGACCAAAACATTGGAGAAGAATAAAAAAGGATCAAAAGAAATTTAATTAAAATACCTATCCTCATTCAGTTCATTAAAAATGAATAAATTACATTAATAAACATAAACCTCGGCTTCAGAATAACCTCAATAAATTATGTACCGACTGAGATAGAGCGGCATATAACACTGTGCCAACAGAGCCCAGCCTTCTTCTCTCAGTCAAGAATACTCAAGTCCCGAAAAATCTCTACAAGTCTGAAGCTAAGGTAGTACATAAAGCCAGTTCTGATTTACGCCTGCGAGACCTGGGTTCTGACAGGTACCCTAAAAAGCAGTATCAAGAGATTTGAAAGGAATGTCTTACGTACAACTACAGGAGTGATCTGGGATCCTTAACACATATAGGAGAAGAACTAAATGTGAACCGCTTACAGAGACTGGTCAGTCAATATCTCATGATGTGGTAATCAATATCCGAATGAGTCAGTGATCAATGAAAAAGAGGAAAAATGTAGTAGTGATGATCTTGTGATAGATCACTTTATAGTAAACCATTTACCATTCTACTCCCCACACTCCGATTTTTGCTTCATCAACGAAGTCAGGATTAGTCCTTTTTAGTGAATCGCGACACTCTCCATTATAACATTTTTCTGGATCAATCATATGATCTGTTTCCGAATAATCGATTTTTCTCAATTTTTACTCGTAGTTCCAGGTATATTAAAAATAAATAAGTATACAGTGAAACTTCTCTTAACGGAATTCCTTCCTAACGGACAATTCTATTATGGTCCTGGCTATAAATTTAATGCATTTTTAACTCGTGTCACCGACTGTAACAAGTGATAATAAAAAGCCCTTTTCAAGGTCAGGTGAATGCAATAGGTGTGGTAGGATTTCCTAATTAAGTTTTTCCAAATAGGTCTTGACTGGCGCTACAACATACTAGTACAAAAGCCGAGAAGAAAAAAAGGCACTTATGTCACTCCAATTTTTGATTACTTTAATGAAAACTATGTATAGTTAATAGTCAAAATTGATGAGTCTGCCAAGTATAGGTAGAGGGAATAAAAACTGGCGGGTGTTTCAAAACCTTAAAAAAACATTAATTTTTCATTCAGAGCTCTATATCTTAAAAACTACCAACAACACTCGAAAATCTAACATTATTTAAAGAAGAGTAAATTTGCTGAAATATTAGCTCTAAAAGAGCTATTTACGTTCAATAATTCTCGAGATGTAGCTTTTCAAAAAGCAAAATTTCTTAAAAATCTACTAAATAATTTATTTTGAGAAATCTATATCACAGGAACTATAAGACGTACAGATGTCTATTAGCACTGAAATTAAAGCTAATTTAATGGACTATAAAGAATTTTATGAGCTTTACCTTCGTAGGAATAGTAGTTTTCATGATATTTGCTAAAATAAATTGATTTATAGTTGTTCGGACAATAAGTTTGATTTTTGAAAAACTTCATTTCAGAAACCATTGGACGTACAGATGTTTGCCAGAGCTCAAATTAAAGCTAGTTAAATTTACTACAAAATAGTCAATTATGTTTATCTTTGTAGGAGTAGTAGTTTTTATATATTTGATAAAATAAACTCACAAAATGTTATTTTATAGTTGTTCGTATAAAATGTTGGAATTTTGAAAAAATATATCTCTAGATCCATAAGACGCACTATGTCTGCCTCAAAATACAGGAAATTTAACTTACTATAAAGTAGTTTATGACACTTATCTTCGTAGGGGTAGTAGTTTTTATGATATTCATATATGAATATAAATTTGCCAAATGAAAATTTGTCCGAACATCTATAAATCGATTTATTTTAGCAAATTTCATGTGAACTATCACTCCTACGAAGATAAACATTCTAAACTACTTTATAGCTCATTAAACTAGCTTTAATTCGAGTGCTAATAGACATCTGTACGTCAAATGGATTTTGAGATGTAGATTTTTCAGAATAAATTCACTAATTACTGATCTTTCAGTACGTCCCATACAAAATTTTTATGAAATGTTGCTCTTTAAAAAGCTGTATCTCGAAAACTATTTAACGAAAATAACTCTATCAGGGCTCATATTTTAGAAAAAAATTTTTGCTTTAAATGATGTTCTCTTAGGTTTTCTTGTGTTATTCCTACTTTTTGAGATATAGAACTCCGAATGAAAAATTAGTTTTTTTTATCGCTGTGAAACAGCCGTTATTTTTTATTCCCCCTACCTATACTTGGCAGAGTCATGAACTTTGACTAGTAATTATATACAGTTTTCATTAAAGTAATCAAAATTGGGGTGAGATAACTGCCTTTTTTCTCCTCTTGGGCTCTTGTACTATACGGATGAGCGTGATACTGCTCATCCGTATAGTACAAGTAGGAGAATAATTTTGTTGTGCCTGGAGTAGTAATGGGTGCGTTATCCGTTGATTACTTGGCTCAGTATCATTAATCTCTACTGAATCACTAATAATTGTTAGACTCGGTTTAAGTAACTCATAAGACATCAAGCTGAGCCCTTCTAATACACAGCGTGAGTTTTTTCCCCTTGAATATTCGATTTGACTTTCGATTTTGAAGCATAGTCATGTAGGTGTTCCCCATGATTTTCTCTTTGGGTAATCGTAGAGGATCCATTTTTCATCCTTCCACTGCGTTCTTTGTCTTCTTGTCTAAATTTTTAAACCACTCACGACAACTTATCTCAGTTCAAGAAGTCTACTTATATGCTTCTAGAAGCAATCAATGTGCATCAGCTGCAGATTGCTTCAAATTAAAGCAGTAGATCAAAGGTTCCTGCAAATTACGCTTATTTGGCACAAATTTGTTTCATTTTCAAACGAAAAGAAATAAATGATACTGATAAGTAGGGGAGTCCTACTCTCCTTCAAAACAAACGTAAAGTCAAAAAAGGCAACGCCCACGATAGGAAGGCTTACGTTGAAGGTAATAGGAATGTCCGCCATTGTAATCTATACTGCAATAAATGACAGCCAGTAATTGATACGTACTCTTCCCTCATAAGGGCCCCCCGTTAGACTTCACTTTTTCTGCCAGGTTACCTTCTCCATTATACTCCTTCCAGAATGATAAAGAGTCACTATTATTTAAAGTCTATATTGTTACCAAATGATCAAACTTATGATATTAAGTTCAGCTAATACTTCTATGATTTTGATTCACCAAATGACCATATCTGCATTTATTTTTTCTTAACATAATTATTCATTACATTACGATTAGAATTAGCAATGAATGTGTGCTTAGTAATAGATATTATTTATTTAACTATTATTGGATCCTTATTTTTATCACCTTCTGTATCATCTTGATTTATTCTCATTATTATATTAATTCACTAATTGTAAATTTGCAGCTTTACTGTCCTTTGAGTTATTTTTCTTCTTATTTTTTTTAATTTAATTCAATTTATTTTCATTTTAGTGGTTGTTAATTAAATTTGAGATCAATTCATGTTTTACTTATCTAGCATAAAAATTGACTAGATATACCAATGGATGAAAAACGACCGATAGATGTTGTCACCTGATCGGATCATATTGAATGTAATTTTTTAAATGGATAAAATAAAAATAATAAATAATAAAGCTGGCAATTACAACAACAACCTTCTGGGCCCTGTTTCATGATAAAGTACAAACTAATACTATTAGTCTTGTAGATTTATCTTAATTTAATTACACAGACTTGTACAATAGTAACTTGTACTTTAGTATTTATTAATTCCTGTAATATCACTAATAGTCATCCCTACCATGAAAAAAATAAGTATTAGTATTATTACCACACTAGTTTCTACACTTGTACTATGAACTAATACTATTAGCTTTCATTATGAAACAGGGCCCTGGTGGAGCCATTTTTTGTCAAACAGGGGAACTTATTTTACATTCATAATAATTTATAATAAATCAGAGACATAGTAGGTTGCATTGTGACAAATACCAGAGTAATTTAGCCAAGAAACTTCTAATCGGAGGCAAGGTATTTTGATTTGTTTTGTAGATTATAACAATAAAATTAAATCATATATCTACTCCAGAAGGAAAATGGTGCAACTGTAAAATTTACTTTATTATGTTGTCTAGTTCAATAATGTATAATTTTCATTTGCGTTATTATACTTCCGGAGCAGCGATATGCAGTAACAAAATTAATGTCAAATATTGTATTATTATGTGTAACAAGAGTCAATTCTTCAAATTTTGAGAAGGAAGCTTATAGTTTTGAAGCAAGTAGGAGGCTTCAAAACTTGGCCACCACGGGCCTCCAAAATCATATGCACTCTGCTTACCGAAATATTTTAGAAGCTATACATACAAAAAATTAAATACTGATTTTAAGCGTCAGTTATTTTTTATTCAATTATGAAATAACCTAGATGTTGAGCAGAGCCATGATGTCATCCGATGATAGCAATTAACGCAAAAACTGCTTCTAAATTGACCAAGTAGTAAGATAAAATTTATACAGCGACCATGGGCTAAGTGGTTGATAAAGATAGGGAGCGAGAGGACGGAGAAGTTAGGGATGTTGACTGTTTGGCAGATAGGAGGATGGGGGGGGGGTAGATAGAGGGGGGTCGTACCACCATCTCCTTAGCTGGTCAACATAAAGCAAATTTGTACAAGCCTCCTTCGGCCTGTCTTTGCACATTCCCCATCCTCTCCTGTCCATCATGTCTACATTAAAGCTAATTAATTATTAATTACACTAACTATTAATACAGTAAATGCAAATATAAACATTTCAAAATTATTTCCAATAAGGTTATAACAATAAACTGTGCATGTCGATTGGAGGAGAATGAGTGTCGAGATAAAGAAATTAATATTCTCTGCTCAGATAGTGTAGGTAGAGTGTTCGCTTTGCTCTTCTTCTTACATTACAACAGGAACCTGATCCATAAAATCCAGCAGACAAAACATACATCTGAAAATAATTTTTAAAATATGTATCTATCACACTTATCAAACGCGTTTCTGTTCTAAAACTCCAAAACAAAATTAATTAAGTAATGAATTAGGAATGGTTTATATATATAATCTTTACACCTTCTTGAGACTGGTTATCATTATTTAAATAAATATAATATTAGTGTTGTGATGAAGCATAACAGTGTACTGAGATTATAAGTTTTAATTTAATGTGAAGAATTGACAAAATAGGTTAATTTTGGACTGAAATTATTGACCTGAGCAGAATAGCCTGCATAAAGTTTTTTAAAATTGATGTGGTTCTAAATTTGAATTTAAGATTGTCCTTGAGGATAGCTGAATTGACAAAAACACGTCGGACTTATAAAAAAAAGATTATTTTGAGACTAAAATTTATTTGATTTAAACAAAGGTTTTTTTTCTCTAACTTAATTATTACTTCTATATATTTATTACTTTTTATATTTATCGATTCTGTTTATTAGATTTGGTATCTTTTTATAATTATTAATTACTTTTAGTTTAATTTACTTATTTATTTTATTTTAATCTTTGTATGTATATGATGAGTATTTTTTTGAATATTAATAGATTATAAATGTGGACAATGTTGGTTTCTACGTATGTATATATATATATATTTTTTTACTATATTTGGAATGTTTATATAATTTTTATAGCTTTGACTTAAATTTACTTTAATATTTGATGGGAAAAAAAAAAAATTTTTAGAGCTGAAATAATTAAAAACATTTAAAGAACGATAGAAAGCTAGAAGAAAAATTAAAATTTGTAAAGGAAGAAATAATAAAAAGTAAAAAAAAAAACTCATGTATAACTTTAGTACTCACTGTGAAAACTTACAAAATTTTATGCTGTGACTATTCATAGTAATAGAATTTTTTTTAAATGTGCTTTACTAGTCTTAAGTATGCTCTGTAAGAGGCAACCCAGTTGAAGTTGGGCAACACAACATTTTTAATAAACTGTTTATCTCTTTTTTCATGTATAACTCTTCAACGGTATATCCTAGCGAAAATTTTATTGTATAATAAATTAAACAGCATTAAATTCTGCGTCGAATTTTCACCATAGCTTATGGATTTGTCAAGTAGTTGGTTGTAAACCGTTATCAGTCGAAAACTAAAT
>NW_027106188.1:808155-808765 GCF_000696795.3 Halyomorpha halys | reverse complement strand
AAATGTTCCTTTTTGTTATTTGTTTTGAATTTTGTACCAGAAATATGTTCCTTTAAATAAAATTATTGAAAAATAAAATTAATGTAAAGGCACATACATATTTTCTTTTCTATTTAGTAATACATAAATTATGCTGGATTATTTACAGCGTAATCTATACTCGACTTGAAATCGACAAATTGAATCACACATATTAGTTGAGATAAAAGACGTACCCCAGCAACGGTTTTTTCTTCCGCCCATTTTGAAGTTTCATTTGATATAAAAGAAGTGAACTAATGGGCAGGTACTCCATTGTCTGGTCGAGTGGCCGGGAGCAGTTGTTCCTCCATGATTGCCTGATATTTTATTCTTCCAGCCGAAAAGTGGTAGTGAAATTGTTTTCTTGAGAGGTAGGGAGGAGCAGACAATTGCCCCCCCCCCCATCGCTTCTTCATCAACCACAGTCTCGATGGCCACTCTAAGGCTCCTTGTCTAGATTCGCCCGCCAGTCTGCATTATGCAAATATATTTTAACTTTTTACTAATTTTTTTGATATACTAATTACTTTTATATTTTAGATACATATAGATTGATAGAAGCGTTTAATTATTTATTTATTTTTACTAT
>NW_027106188.1:807362-808105 GCF_000696795.3 Halyomorpha halys | reverse complement strand
AAACTAAATTACTAACAAATTTTTATTTTTCCTACTCCTAAACGGTATATACTACCGTTGAAAATCTTATCGTATAATTAATTAAACAGCATTAAATTCTTATTGGAAGAAGATAGTTGAGCATATGAAGCAGATTGAAACAAAGATGACAACAGACAGCCCTGGCGAAGTCCTGCAAAGTGGGGCGAAACGATGGTAAACAATAAATAGTTCTCTTTTACTATTTTGATACCGTTATACCTGAACTATCTTCCTACAAGCGTTAAATTCTGCAAATGGTCCTTGTTCGAAGGGTATCTGTTTACGCTTCAACCTAACAGCCCTTATGAAGACCTCCAAGGTAGGTCGAAAGATTGATAGAAAATAAATAAATAGTTACCACTATTTCGCTTCCTTCTTGACCGCTCCACTGACCATCTCCTTTAAATTAACCAACGGTCAATCATCTAAACATATATGTTAAAAATTACCAAAGATTTCTTCTTTTGTAAGAAGCCAAAAAAATAAGAATTGGCAGGCTACTGTCAGTAAACCAAATAAAAAAAAAAGTTATTTAATGGTACTGTGATAATATGACAGCTAAAAATGTGACAGTAGTGCAATAATACTTCAGGTTGTATAATTAAAAATATATTACATGCACATGGCACAATCTCAACTGACTTTACGGAACAATTATTATTTCTTAGATTATTGATTATTTTAAAAATAGTTTTAAAATAATCAAATAATAATTTTTATAC
>NW_027106188.1:799761-806489 GCF_000696795.3 Halyomorpha halys | reverse complement strand
ATTTTCCACATTGAACTTTTGTTTGTCTTTGGAGATGTTCATTTAAATATACAGTAAAAAAACACTCAATTACAAATTTAAATTTATGTATTAGTTTTTTTTAAATTTATTTAATTGTTTTTTGTTTTTTTTTAGTAAACTGTTCTACTGCTCTGATTGTTTTGTTTCTAATTTATTTATATATTGATGATTTCTGTTAATTTGCTTAATTGATCAAACGTTTGTTGCGGATCACTGGAGAGGAGAGATAAATGAATGAAACAGGGCGGATGTATTGGACGAATAAGTTAATTGTTATTTGTCTTTATACGAGAAAGAGGAAAACAAATATATCTACATGGGGAAAAAAAATGTCTTTGTTAAGAAAAGAAAAATATATTTGAAGTGTATTTTGTTCAGTTTATTGATAATTATTTATTGATAAATGAAATTGTTAATTTAGTGTATATATGTGCAATTATGGATTGATGGATACGCTGTGTGTTATAGCAAACCAATGTATTTGGGAAGTATGGGCAAATAAACCATTTCTCTCTAACAATTGTTTATTTAATAAAATATATGAATGCTTATAACCTGAGGCAATTGGAATTTTTACAGTTTCCAATCAATTTAACTATTTTTTCCCCTATATAATAGGAAATAATTTATAATTTTTTCCTAATTATAAATACCTTCAATATTGGTCAAACTTTTATAAAATGAGACGTATCTTCCGGTGCATTCATGTTACATAAGGAACAATTTCCATGTTTCTCCTGCAACGATTGGTAATTTAGATTTAGGAGCTCAATTCTTGATTAAAAATTAGAGAGATTATACAATAAAGTAGACAATATACTATTTTTCCTGAAAATACCCATTATTATGTCTTTATAAGCATATTTTTCGTGGTATTCTGCTGAACTCGCTCATGTAATGTATTTATTTTATCTTGTTTGATCCTTCAAAGTTAATCATTTTTATGTATTTTCAACTTCTTTGGTAGCCCATTTTCGAAAGTGAAATATTAAACGTTCTTCCTATTTTTGCAATTGCCATTATCTATGTTAGGTTGTTTTTAATAATTGTAATATAGGTGATCCAGTGGTAGCACTTTCATTATATACTCAATATGTAATTTTAGAGCATCGGTGCATAGATTATTATTTTCCTTTTCCAGTGGGCGCTCCGTATCCGGCTGTTTAGATACCCTTGTTTACTCGATTTCTTTTGTCTCGTAGAACGGACTAAGTATATTTATTTAAGAAGTGGGCATTGAATGGACATTTATATACATATGAATAAATATATCATATATATAGCATCATGACACATCAATAGAACTTTGTAAACGTTGAACTTGACGTAACGTGAAGAGAAGTTCAAATATTTAGTGTTTTTCACTTGTCGATCTCTAAATAGCGAATAGACTTTAACTAGTGTGATATAACGGAAAACAAGAGGATAGAATATAATTTTCTTCTACAGTATTTTTATTTATCGAAACTAAGAAAAATATTTTATTTTTTTATTTTTTCACTTTGTAATACCTTATACACTTCATGCCACATATCGGCAGCAAATAGAGAGTGCAGGTGGACCGATCTGCACGATGTGCTGACTCCAAGAGTTGTAGCGCCAAGAAATGAACACATCTCATTGCTTATTTTAATACAATGAAACCTCGACCCTATTTTAGCAAGATAATAATGCAATAAGATTATAAGACAATATTTTAATATATTTACTTTATTGTACACTGTATTTTTAATAATAACTTCATACCCCTTAAGATTCTTAAGTAAAATATTGACCTCAAAATTAAATAAAGCAATTAGTTAGGGTAGATTATAATGGAACTATATTGATTTTCTGTATGAATATTCTAATAAAACTGCGAGGGTAGGATAAACAAAAAAGAATAGACGAGGACATGGAGTTAATAAAAACAAAACAGGCAGGGAGTTATGATTGAAGGGTGCTAATAGGGAAGAGTGTATACAGGAGAGGAAAGAGCTTGTGAAAAGGCTAAGGGTAATACATCCCGGAACAATGGTCTCTTTTATCTCGAGCTTGATTCATTTCACCCTCGTTTGAGAACACAGAGGATCCCTACACATAAG
This sequence comes from Halyomorpha halys, assembly GCF_000696795.3. Taxonomy (NCBI): domain Eukaryota; kingdom Metazoa; phylum Arthropoda; class Insecta; order Hemiptera; family Pentatomidae; genus Halyomorpha; species Halyomorpha halys. The sequence goes on along the minus strand of NW_027106188.1, from coordinate 804,384 downwards.
GTGAGAGAAACTTTTATTACGGCAGTCTTGCCAAGATGGGATCATAGTTACTTTCTAACAGCGTCGTTTACACGCGAAACACCCCTCCCTACTTCTAAATCACTTCCCACCCAGACGGATTCCTTCCTTATCTTCTTGTTTCTATGGGCCATATCTCTTCAGTAAATCATTATACCATTAGTAAAACTAAATAGTACTTTCAAGACAACTTTGATGATAGGTTAACATGAAATAAATCTATCCCTTAGTACATCTAAAAGGGATTAATTTTTTTTTATGTATGTGTTCAAACTTATTTTGACCTCTCATTTATTTTATATTTATGTTTTCCATTCCTTCATGTATTCATAACATTTTGAAATTTACTCAGGCATTACCATCTCTTCAGATAGTCAGTCTGCCCTTCAAGCCCTTGAGTCACCTAAAGTCACCTCTACATTGGTAAGAGTACAAACAGTTATTGGCGAGCTCAAAGATGCTTAAGTTAGTGTGGGTCTCTGGACATAAGGGAATCACTGTTAATGAGAAAACTGACCAGCTCGCTAGAAGCGGGGCCTACCACACTCCAATGATGCCAGAACTTTTCCTAGATATCCATAAGAAGCATTCGCGTAAAGAGGTCTAAAAAATAGCAAGCGAGGAGAGGATGGAATCTGCAAGCCTGAGAGATGCTCAGATACTAATAACTAAATCTTCTAGTGGCTGCAAGAATAAGCGACTGTTAGACCTAAATAGAAATGAACTCCGATTACGAATAGGAGTTCTTCCAGCTCATTACAGAGTTAAGACATCTTAAGATTTGCGGAGTAGTTCGTGATTAAACTTGTCATTTATGGGGACAGGCCTCGCAAACTGCTCTACATTATATAGCAGACTAAGACTGGTTTGCGTTACTCAGGTCTAGTCTTCTAGGTTCTGACAGAACCCCAGATTATGAGGTTCCGTAGATTGGTTGTCCCTTATCTTATTAGAAAGTCAAAAAGGTTCGATGCAGAGGAATAATAGTCATTATAAGATTTATTCCATTTTTCATTTTTAACGTTGGCCAAATATTAAAAGACCAATATTACTAGTACCAGTACCAGTACCGAAGATTGGAAAGCTTTGTATTCGCAATCGATCGTACCATTAATCCAATTTATATGAAATTTTCAGGATTTATGCGGATTGGCACCTAGATGTTCCCATATAAATTCATTAACTGCTTTCGTATTGTTTTCCTTCGCACTTCTATAAAACAAAAACGGTTCCTCTGATTTGGTCCAAGTCCAAAAATTGTGGATTAGTGTTAATTTGGAATAGCATCGATTCTGTCTACTAATTTCGCTTACTGACGTAAAGAACTACTATCTGAATACAGCTGTATTTCAACTACGGCTCTTTTCTTTTATAAATGTATAACAGAAAAAAATATGTCAAAACAGTAAGAGAGCTGAAATGTCTTATATATTTGGCAGTTTTAAATATTACATGTTTCTTTCCAACTAAAAAAAAAAAAGTTGACATTTTTTATGTTGCACTCACAAGAGTCAATACTTCTTTTTTCCCTACGCCATAGGAAGTGGCCTATTACGCCATTTCCCTCTCGCAGCCCAATACAATATTACATTTCCTCTTAGTTGGTCCGCATCCTGCTGAATTTCTTCTAGAACAATAGACGTTATAAAATGGTCTCCATCCATGTCTTCCATGTTGCATAGAGGACATTTCGGTGAATCTACGATGCCGATTCGATGGAGGTGTTTTTGGAGCAGATCATGTCCTGTTACTAAGCGAAAACAAGCCACACAGGCTGGTTCTCTGCACAACCGAGCTTAACCAACTTGCCAGCTTGTTCATTATCATTTATACCAACATGGCCTGGTATTCACTGCAGAGCTATAACCTTTCCTCTTTGCTTCATGATAGCAGCAATGTTTCTGCACTTTTCTTCCGTGGGTGTTGTTAATTTTTGTATTATGGTTTGGGAATCGCTGAAGATTACAGTGTTGTCATTGCATTCAATAGTGGCTTCCATCGTGAAGCAAATAGCCTGCATTTCTGCATCATAATTATTACATCCAGTTCCAACGGGAAATGTCAGTTGAAAGTTGATTGATTATACACATGCTCAAGCTCCCTTGTTAATACCGGACGCAGACCCATCGGTATAAATGTGTAGCTATAGCTCTATGAGTCAATACTATGAACTACAAAAATAATAAAGATTAAAATATATGGTATGTTTATACATATTGATTCAATAGATCAGTATGTAACGTGAGTATGGGAAGCTTCATCTCGTACATTCACATATTAACCTATCCATAGGAAACTCGGCAACACCAGCGAGGGACAAGAAGAATTTTCCCAATGAATAGTCATAATGTCATAATTCATTAAATTGTTTTGTTTTTTTGGCAGGATAATTTCCCATGTCTTATATCTTTAAAAACAAAAATAGATATTAAATTAATATCGTCCCACCATATCACCTTTACTCTCCGTCGTAAACCTCTATCCTCCTACCTACAGTATCCTTTCTAAATACTCCACTAACGCCCGTTGAACATATTCGATACTTAGGACTCCATCTTGACAAGAGACTTACTTGGAATCCACATAAAAGACTGAAACGACAAGAAACTGCTCGTAGATTCTGATTGCTACAACACCTTGACAAACGCTCTAAACTTCATTCACTACAAAAAGTTAGTATACATTACGATAATCAGACCAATTTAGACATATGAAATTGAGGTTCTACCAAACCATCAAATTCCTCCCGCATCCAATCCTTAAAATCCTTGAGGCTCCTTATTAGGTTACAAATAAACTCATCCTCGAAGACCTTAACATACCATTCGTTGCAGATTTGGCCCAAAACAGATATGCGTCTTTTCATTCCAAACTGCTTGCCCATCCTAACCCATTAATTCTTAATCTTTCATCCTTAACTATCCCTGATAATCCTACGAGGCGTCTGAAATGAAGATGGCCACGGGACCTTCTAATTTAAATTAACGCTAAAAGTACCACCAATGGGTGGTTCCTTCCCAAGATTTTCAAGTGTGAATGAAACACACAACATATTTACTTACAGTTGTAAATAACATTAGATAACTAATAAAAAAAAATTAATATCAGAACAGTTGGAAACAATATTTTAAAAATGATTATTCACTTTCTTAACCTAATTTTAGTTCAGTTTACAGCGCACGGATATGATATTTTTTCTCGAAAAATCGTTTATAAATATACGAAATTGGTAATAAAATTTTTAAAAAAATAAAAATCAGCCACACCGAATATATAAACTGGATAATTCTGGAGAACCGGTAAAATTCTTTCTGGATTATTTGAATATGATAGCTGGTAACACAAGACTATACTGAAAAAGTAAGCTGCTTACCTCCGTTGTGATATTTCAGTTTTGGGTGAGTTTCGCCGGCCTAAATGGAAAAGTATTGAGATCTAGTACTCCTTGAGGCTCCTTATATCATACAATATCCCGCCCCCGCCGCAGCCGAGGGAGTAGTCGGGGAGTAAATCTTTTAAAGTCCGTATCTAATGCATGTTTGTCATCTCCGAGTGCACCTTCCCCTTCTACCTTAGCGGTTGGTGAGCAGGATTCCTCCAAATTGTAATATTTATTATTAATAATAGCGATATTAATAGTAATTTGTTTTTTATAATTTTGAACAATTATATGACTCCCGGCTACTATATCTGGAGACATTTCATATATGTAGAGAAGAAATACACTTATTAATACTTACACCCAGCCATACATATAGCATACCTCATATATGTATGTACCAAATATTCAGTAACATCATTACAGAAGGGTATGAAAAAAAAAACTTATTAATACTTAATAATTATTAATTAATATTAATAATTTCTTAATTTCATTTGTGGTTTTTAGTATGAATATATATCCTAGTCCTTGTTGTCGAAGAACGCCCACTACAACAAATACAAGTCAAAAACTCCTTAAAATGTAGGCCACTACAGAAGAAGGAAATAGAGCAGGACCAGAATATATATTCATGCTAAAAACCATAAATGAAATTAAGAAATAGGGGTTATGAAAAAAAAAATTATTAATACTTAATATGTAATTTTGAACAGGCAATACCTAAAAAATAAACACCAATATTGGACTCGATTATCATCTTCATCAGTTAAATCTTTTGGTCGAAGTGAAGAAACTTTGAACCACTAATAAATTACTTATAGGAGTAGGATAAGTGACGTCATTATTATCAGCTAATAGAATTGCCAAATACTAAAAATGTACGAATAGTCGTGTTAGTTTTTTAACTAAAGCATAAAATAGGATATTTATTTTTAATATATTATTCATGAAATATAAAGGTATATTATGTTTCAAATAGTGGTAACATATAAAAAAATAAAATACAGCAGATTATAACTCTTTAAAATATCAAATAAGGAAAAATAAAAAAAAAAATCGATAGTAAAAAAATCTTTTATTTATAATCTTAAAATTCTTTCTTGAGACTGGCAATTTTTTACTAAATAATTCAAAAACACTATCCAAATTATAGTCTCAAAACATTTATTTCATTTACACGTCCAACGTTTCGGCCAATTCGGCCATCTTCAGGGACAATCTTA
>NW_027106188.1:797353-798851 GCF_000696795.3 Halyomorpha halys | reverse complement strand
TTTTTTTTTTTTTTTGTATGAGTATAAATTTTGTAATAATAATAATGCTGCAAAAGCTGCACGCAATATAAACCAGGCGTTTGGGTAGAATGCTGTTAAAGATCGAAAAATGCAGCGTTAGTTTGATAAATTTAGGTCTGGTGATTCGTTTCACTACAAAACGAACCGCGAGATAAACACAAAACTTTCGCTTACATGGCACAGAAAAATTGCGAAATTAAGTTGGACTTTAGTTTTTTTATTTTAACATTTAGATATTGTTTACGGGCTAAACAGTATAAAAATGAAGACAGCAGCATTAAAAAAACAAGCAAAAGCAATTTTCGGGTAATATCCTCTCTTTATATCATTTATTGTTAAAATATTTAAAAACTAAAAGAACTATGCGAATCGAAGTATATCATTATTTATATACTAAGTTACATTATTTATATAAAGTTTTCTCTTAGAAATGAAAACGTAATCACTAAAAATGAAAATATATAGTAATAGAATAATATATGGATTTTTTTTTTTAAGTTAGTGTCATTACACTCACTTTAAAAACAAACCATAAATTGTCTCCATTTCAGAGAGAATCACAAGATAAGGGAATGATACCAGAAAGACTTGGGTTGTATTGGGCCTGATGTGAAAACCAATTTTCATGCATTTTTCAAATCGTAATAGCCTCAATGAAGTAAGATACTCAACGGCTCCTTACAATATAAAGTTTCCAATCTTGTTTCTTTTTTCCCTGTCATGCAGGATTCAAGAACTGCTAATACGTTTGTAAATATCCTTGATAAAAATTAAATAACTTCAATATATATTTTTTTAAAATATCATTATTATACTTATTCAGGTAACCAGTAAAGGAATATTCGTAAATCTACATTACATCAAATGTTTCATAGGCTAAGGGGAGACAACCAATTAGAAATATCATGAATTATCACGAATACTTGAGAACAATTTCAGTAAAATCGATGCATATGTGAGCTTCATAGATATAAATATAAATTTCAAGTCTGAAATAATTTTAAGTAAAATGTTCAATTTGGGCCTAAAAAACGTTTTAAGTGGTAGAAAAGGAATAGGATGCTGTAAATTATTAAATAATAATTTATAAAACTTTGTGCTTACAACTGTAGTCATCGAAATAAAGAAAAATAATTTAGGAGCACTACAGCGCAAATCAGGTTGCTCCTTTTTAAACAAAGGAGCTACTCACTTTTACATGAGAAAGAGCGATTTTTTTTTAGAGTAAGTTCGGTCTACAACAAAACGGACAAAAATAAACCTTCAGGCTCTTAAATCGTATGATACGTAAGTATACTATTTTATAGCTCGAAGCAAAAGTTCACTAGTAAAGTAATACTCATTACCAGTGATGCGGCGATAGAGATGCACTGGGATCTTTTGAGCTCTGCTCTACCCCTCACACGTGGGGGATAGAGTGGGCTCATGGATCCTCAGGTCGATTGTGTAAATATTGTATATATTATTTTATCATTAT
>NW_027106188.1:782414-795888 GCF_000696795.3 Halyomorpha halys | reverse complement strand
CCTTATAATAGTCATGTAGATCAGTCTTTTGTAATGGATTGGAAGTTTGGACCGTTTGTCTAGAAAATATTGTAATAGTCGGAATCGACGAGCACTTTCCTGTCTTTTCAGTCTTGTATGAGGATTCCATGTCAGTCGTTTGTCCAGATTTAGTCCTAAGTAACAGATCTGTTCAACAGGAATGAGTGGGGTATTATTAAAAGATACTGTAGGGCAAGAAGAAATTGAAAGTTAAGAGGAATTGGAAAATATACAAGCGAGGTACTGCAAGCAACTAGTATGCTTGCAACGTAACACTTCATGGTAAGACACCCATTCCTGTGAGACATCACTTTTTAAACAAACTTTATCCCGGCTTATGAAAACACTTAACATGAGTTGTATTCGCTTCGTGAAACAACGTTATTTAAAGCTAGGCATCAACAACTCAAACGAGTCTGCAATATAATTGGGTAACGCTGATGAGAAAAATTTTGGAGAGCTTCAAAATGTTTGACCCGATACTATTCAATGATCCGGTAAGTATCACAACTAAAATTTATGAGATCTTGGATAGATATAGGGAATTTATCAAGGAAAAATACCTCTTTTCCTTACGAGAATCGACGTTTAACCCACCTTCATTAAACGGACGCTTCTCAACGCTACCTAAAGATCAGCCGCCCCATAGCTTACTTGAGAATAATTACCCAACTACGACTCTCCGGTAAATATGCAATTACTCTAAGTGTCGGTCCACACAAATATACTTCGGACCCACAAAAGCTTTGTCCAGTTTGTGATGGAACGGCATTGGAGGATTGTTTCCATTTTTTAACAAACTGCCTCGCGTATCATGAGAACCGATACTTGACGAAACTAAGCAATATTAATCAAAAGCAGTTGTATGAATATGTCTCTAACCTCAGGATGGTATCTTAAACTTCTTGTTATAAGTGATCTTTATCTCACCATTTTTGTAAAATTGCTACAATTGATAATTTTTTTTATTGTATTATACAGGCTAAATCTATTTGTAAGGGGGTTCCCCATAAACAAATAAATAAATTATAATTATTATCATGGGCGTAGGCGGGGTTTCGCCAAGGGGGGGGGGGCAGACCTCAGCCCATTACACACACATAGACATATATACTCATATATTTTTGTTGACAAAGTTATCCTTCTAATTAAAGGATGATCATCTATCAAATAAGTTCACTATTTCATTTCTTTTTTTTCCTTGGGTCCCAAAAATCGCGCCGCGGCTTCCACCTGCCTAGGCCCATGATTATTTAGTATTAATTAATAGTAAAAGAACTAAATAAGAAATTAATGCGAACAAAATTTGAAACAAAGGAAAGATAAATTTATACTACCCACGATTCCTCTAGAAGCATTTATATGGGGAATTTTCATTATTCATTTCGAATCTTATCAAAGCTCGAAGATTATTTTTAGCTCTCAATCTACTACAGCTATTCTTAACGGTTAGTTTGTTTTCATAGACAATCAGATTGAAATCTAAATTCGAAACTACGATGCGTACAATCAGATAAAGAAGGGATTAATCTACATACAGGTGGACAAAAAAAAATTTCTGAACTCAAATTAGAGCAGACCAAGAATGGAATTCACTACTGTATTTTCTTATTTAAGGGTTTCAAAAACCTTAACATGTGACATACTTTTCACGATTTTCTCACATTTAAACCATTACCGATTCTTCACATATGCATACCCTAAAAAAAGAATGAGGTTGAAGCAGAAATATTAACCATTGTAGCATTTAGAAAAAAATCTAATTGTTTTTAGTTGGTATTTCTCTGTCAATTTGGTTATTCCATTGCTGCTAGAAAGCCCTAGTGAAGTGTATAACATTAGGGATGAATGGGACAAGATGCCAATACTAATAAGAACAAGTTGCTCGACTATTGTAATAAGGGGTAAATATTAGATGATAACCGAAGCTGGGGGTCCTTCATTACAACGCTTGATAGTACCTTGAATAATATCTGCTATAGCTCTTACCCCTTCCCCTCTCTTCCCATATTACCCCTCGAAAAGTAATGTTTTAATTAGAAATTAAAATTGATTTTCAATTTATCTAATGACCAAGGTACACTAAATAATTTAATAGAAAATAATATTTTAGAAGGGGATGGTTCGAGCTGTTTTTAAAATTTATTACTATACTTTCACAGACGTATATATGAAATATGCAGTAGTGGTATTCATGATCTTTAGTTTAACATGTTAAATGGAGAAATATTTCCTTCTTTTAGCATGTTAAAACGATATAACATAAAACATGGTTGAGAGTCTATTTAATAGAGAATTACGTCACGCAATAGACCAGCTGAGCTCGCCGTCATTTTATTTGTTTCGTGTCAGGTTACTTGCACGAAGTTTTCGTTTTGATCGTTGTATTAATAAATCAAATTGGGACACTTTAATCAAAACTTAGAAGTAAACAATAACATGAAGTTTTGGAAGGAAAGGATAAAACAAGTTGCTCAGCAAATCTGCTAGGAGCTCTTATGCATTTAACATGACTGCTTACAATCCTATACTTATAATAGTAACACATTTTACATTTAACACATCATGAATAACCCCTAGTATTGTATAAGTAGAGGCGTAACTCAGTCGAAAGGCACTTTGCTACTAACTCCAAGGACCCGAGTTGGAATCCCGCTGAGACAGATAATTATTTATTTTGTTACTATTTGCTTGACTTACTATCGAATTCATTGTGATTCAACTCTGTGGGTTTGGGAACCCTCATGGGTCCACCCAGTCACATGAAGTGGGTATCTTTACTTTGGTAAAAATAATTCCTTACAAAGTACTACTCACCATAATAAATAATCACATGCAATAAATAATCTTCCATTATATATTTCTATTATTTATTAATAACTCTGCCTTGCCTGTTAGGTATATGCATGTTCACTAAAAGATGAAATTTATTAGACTTTTGATTATTAGTACCCTAATAATCAGTGGAGGCTACTTCGATTTATAAGATAGAACAGTGTGATATGAATTTATTTCTAGTCATAAAACTTATCATTCAATTAACATAATACTGAAATAAAAAAGAAAATGAAGTAATAAATAAATAAAGTGAAATAAAAAAAAAATAAAGTGAAAGAACTTATGATGTGAATAAGTGGTACGATTTTATAAATAATAAATTAATAATATGTATGGAGTGAACTTGATTACAAAAAAGAATACAATACAAAATATTAAAAAAATGAAATATATAATAATTATAATGCTATACGACTTACAATAATACATAAAATATGTAATTATCCAACTAATATAAAGAATATAAAAAAGTAATGACCATTGAAACTAGCGAGCAGCTATAGAATACAATAAAAAAATGATATAAAAATAAGGATCAAAGTATAACTAAATAAATAATATTTATAATTAATCACACATACATATAGTTAATTTTAACCGTAGTATGATGAATCGAAGCCATTTAGCGGAGTTAAGAAAAACTACATGCAGATATGGTCATGTGCTGAATAAAAATTAGTTATTGAGAACTATATAAGTAAAAAAGTACCCAGTCAAATATATCTTTAATATTATTTCTTATAAAACTCAATTTAACAAAAATGATGTTTTGTTTCTTGTTGGGTTCTATTAGTTGTCATTTAATATTTATAAAAATTGTTCTATCATTAGCACTTTTTTTTTTATTAAATAGTGCAATAAAAAATGTACTAAACGTCCTTTGTATAAAAAATAAATAAATGTTTGAGATGAGAGTGGAAACCAAAAAACAGAGATGAGATAATTGATATCCACAATTAATTTGGCCAGGATGAATGGAATATAGACACACCTATAGCTCTTTGGCACCCCTAATTATAATCGATCAGCTTTCGCCCCCAAGTGAAAAACCATTATTTCTTTATTGTATGATGTTCACACTTTATAATGTGATAGCCTCCAACTGAAACACAATTGATTGTAAATTAAAATTAATGTTCCGCTTCATTTTGATTGATGGCAGAGCTATCGGACTGTATTGGGGAGAAAAGTGAAAATATACAGGTAATTTTTTGTAATATTATATTATAAATAAAAATTTAATTAGTGTCATATAGAAATTTTCAATCCATAACTGAAACAATAAGAAACTACACGCCATTTACAAGATACCTTTTATTTCATAATTACGGCAAATTAGAGGTTGCATAAGCTCATGTCTATGACATTGTTAGAGATCTATAACAATATATAAAATAATAACGAAGAAAAATTTGAAGTTTTTTTTCTTTTTTTTATCCAGTTGGCTGTACAGACATTGTAGATCTTTGGCCTCCCGAACCAGCCACACCTGCCTACTTTGGACTACTGCTTTCCAGTTTTCTGCATGTAGCTATTTCGCATCTTTGTCGATTCTGCCTATCCGTCTGGTTTTTGGACACCCACGTGATCTCTTGCCTACTATGCTAGCATTCATTGTAGTGAAGAGACGTACTGATGGATTTCTTCAAGCCACAAGGCTCGCCCATATTAATCTCCTTGCCTTCTTTCATAAGATATTGACTGAGCAGTCTCTACAAGCAGTTCACTGTTAGTATTTCTCCTCAATGTGTTAAGGCTCAGATCCTAGATCGTTCCAGTAATTGTTTTTTTTGTTTTTTTAATAATTTATTTATTGATATTTACAACTGTATACATATATACACATCAAGTAAATTGAGTGATATTATGACATGATAAAAACATGTGGAGAATCTACCCATTGATAGAACTCCAAAAACATTTCTAAAGGAGAAGATCTTGAGGCCATCTTCTTTTCAGACGTCTAGGAGGATTATTAGGTAGTGAAGGAGAAACCAGGTTAGAAACGAGTTGGTTTGGGTGGTTGGGAAGTTTATTATGGAAGGATTGGTATCTGGTTCTGGCCAAATCGGCAACATAGGGGACATTGAGGTCCTGATGGATGATTTGATTTGTGACAAAGTAAGGAGCATTAAGGATTTTACGAAGGATTTTGGACTGTAAGGATTGGATTCGAGAGGAATTAGATGGTTTAGTAGAGCCCCATAGCTCAACTCCGTATGTCCAAATAGTCCAGTAATTGTAGAGAGGACTATCACTTTAATTAATATTTGAAGTGTGAAGAAAAAAGGTGAGCTTCAAAATTCCACCAATCAAAACGAATCATTATTCTCTTGATGAAATAATAGTTATATTGAAAATGACTCAACTCAAAAATAGAATTTGCAAATGAGTTCTACTATCTATCAACGCGTTTTGCAAAAAAAAGTTCACAATAACGATCTGATATTAACAGATTCTTTAACAACACTTCGTCTAAACTACTCTTGAGTTTTAATGTTAATCTCCGTCAACATACCTACGGAAGTTGAAACTTTTTTAAATTTCCCTTCGCTAACGAAAGGTTGAACTTTTTATACTTGAAGAACATTTCTTTGTTAACTTTTCCCTCCCTCTCAAATATGATGCGGTGAAGTAACTCTAACTTACTAGAATAACTTCGAACTTGTTGAATAGTCTCCTCATCCTTTTTTATGCTTCACATTTATTGAAAACTAAATTTGTCCCATTCAGTATTAGGAATTCTTAATTAAATTTTATGGAATGGTACTCCATCTAATCAATTATTTAGATAAAATAAACAATTTTACCGTTTACCCTTTTATTTCGAAATGATGTTGATGAGTGTTTTATCTAAAACCAAACGCGTTCAGCCCGAAGTCCTTCGAACAATATTCGATGCTTCTTACTATATAACCAAAAATATACTACATCCTAGGTATCCCATTTGTATCAGACCTTATTAAATCAAAATTCACTACATTCCATGAGAAACCCATTAAAAAATTAAATATGTACCATTACAGCCCATATAGGTATAGTATATAGTACAACAAAAAAAGGCAGTTATCTGACCCCAATTTTTCAGTCTGCCAAGTACAACTAGGGGGAATAAAAATGGCGGCTGTTTCAAAACCTTAAAAAAACACTAATTTTTCATTCGGAGCTCTATATCTTATAAACTATCAACAACACTAGAAAATCTAATACAACATTATTTAAAAAAGAGTAAATTAGCTGAAATTTTAGCCCTGAAAGAGCTATTGACGTTCAATAGTTCTCTAGATATAGCTTTTTAAAAAGCAAAATGTCTTAAAAATCTACTAAAAGATTAGTAGTTAGTTAATTTATTTTGAGAATTCTATATCTCAGGAACTATGAGACGTACAGATGTCTAATAGCACTCGAATTAAAGCTAGACTAATGGACTATACAGAAGTTTATTACCATTACCTTCATAGGAATGGTAGTTTTCATGATATTTGTTAAAATAAATTGGTTTATAGTTGTTCAGACAATAAGTTTGATTTATGAAAAACTTCTTTTCAGAAACCATTGGATGTACAGATGTCTGCCAGCGCTCATATTAAAGCTAGTTAAATTTAATACAAAATAGTTAATTATGTTTATCTATGTAGGAGTAGTAGTTTTTATATGATATTTAACAACATAAACTCACAAAATGTAAATTTCTAGTTGTTCGTATAAAATCTTGGATTTTTGAGAAAAATATATCTCTAGATCCATAAGACGCACATATGTCTGCCAATACTCAAAATAAAGGAAATTTAACTTACTATAAAGTAGTTTATGACACTTATCTTCGTAGAGGTAGTAGTTTTTATGATATTCACATATGAATATGAATTTGGCGAATGAAAATTTGTCCGAACAACTATAAATCTATTTATTTTAGCAAATATCATGTAAGCTGCTACTCCTAGGAAGATAAACATTATAAATTACTTTTTAGTTCTTATAATTATAAACTAGCTTTAATTTTAATGCTAATAGACATCTGTACGTCAAATGGTTTTTGAGATATAAATTTTTCAAAATAAATTCACTAACTACTGATCTTTTAGTACGTCCCACACAACATTTTTATGGAATGTTGCTTTTTAAAAAGCTATATCTCGAAAACTATTTAACGTAAATAACTCTATTAGGGCTGATATTTTAGAAAATTTACACTTCTTTAAATGACGTTCTCTTAGGTTTTCTTGTGTTGTTCCTACTTTTTAAGATATAGAGCTCCGAATGAAAAATTAAAAGTTTTTTTTATCACTTTGAAACAGGCGCCATTTTTTATTCCCCATACCTATACTTGGCAGACTCATCAATTGCGACTATCAATCATACATAGTTTTCATTAATGTACTAATACTAATATGTCAGTGCCTTCCTCCCTGAGCCAACCAATCCCACAATAAAGAATTTAAGAAGTGAAGGGTTGAATTTTTCTTCGAAATAATATAATTGATAATCATTGTAATTTTTATCAATTTATACTTTGATCTCTTTTTTATATCAATCAATTACTTTAACATTTCATATTTATCATAAAATACTTAAGCCTTCCACATCTCGGAATAATTTAGTTATCATTTCGTTGGTTGGGTGAAGTTCAAGCCAGTTTTATTGTACTAATTCAAAGAGGGGTGGAAGGGTTAGGCAATAAAAAGTGAGTTAAATAATGCAAAGGGAATGACACGAAGAAGGGTTGGCCCGGCCATGAATTTCCAAGAGCCTCTGGTTCCGCTTCGGCCTCCACATTTGACCATCTTGGCTAAAGAAAAACTTCATCTAATGCTATAGTGGTGTGTGTGGCCATTATTCCAGATTTCTCTTAAAGTTCATTTGGATACAGATAATTGGTTTCAAAAATTACTGACTCTTATAAATGTATTAGAATATTTTCTGGAGCCAACTGACAGAAGTTGAATTTTGCCGTTGTATTCCACAACTGTGGCAGGTAGTTGGAAACCAAATGTCAGAACATACGCCCGGATAAGAGACCTGCGGTGTGTGTCGTAACGTAGGCAATCAATAAATAATTATTTGGAGTATTATATTATTTTTAGATCCCTTTTTAATCCCATCTAGATTGTACTTTAAATTTTCATACGGATGAAAACTTAGTATTTTAGGGTTCCTCGAGGTAAGAATGAAGAATGTAAACTTTGTTCCAGCTGAGAATTTTGAGAACAGTTTGACAAAAGATAATGAATCAGTAGTGCAAATGGATCGAATGGATGTCTGTTCTATTTTTTCTCCTTTCTAGATACAAATAATTTTTTTTTTTTTTTTTTTGTATTTTTACATTTTTGTATAATTTCTAACAATGAGAACTGTTTAATTCTTTAAATAAACACAGGATAAATAATTAAATAAATACAGAGGATGTTTTTTGAAAATCCGCGTTAAAGCCCTATCAGACTATGACCGACTATCTCAGAAGATGAGACCTATCAGGCATTAACTATCATTCAGTTATACATTGCCATAAAGTGTTTAATCATAATAAAGAGAAGATAGTTGGGGGTGTGGTGAGTAAATAACACAAACAAGTAAAAACATTTATTTATTAGTGCCAACGTTTCGGCCAGAATTTCAAACATTCATCATGGCTAAGAAAAAAAAGAAGATAACAACCTATGAATAAAGGATATATAGATTGATTAAAGTAAATAATGGTACAGAATGAATATAGATATTTTTATTTTAATTTAATTTTTGTATTTTAAGTTAGGTTAAGTTCCTTTTTTATTTTTCTACTTTATATGTTTGAATATTTTGTTTTAAAGTTGATGTTCAATTATTTAAAATAAAAAAATAACAAAATTCGGTTCTATTCATTCATTTTATTTTTACTACTCTTTACGGTTGGACTAGTAAAGGTTCCTTATGAGCCCCTACTGTCGTAACATTTACATGTATTTTCTTTCCATAACTTTATTTTTTAAATTATAATTATGAAATTAAATTATTCATATTTCGTTGATTCTTTGTATTATATAAAGTTATATTTTTATTTCATTAATTGTTATTTTACTTACATATTTAATTATCTTTATATATGTTTTATGACTTATGGTTCCAAAATGAATTACATGCACAATTTAATAAATTTGAACGACAAACGGCGACTAATGGCACCCCTGACAGCCTGGCGAAGGTAGTAGATAAGTAGGATGAGGGACCTCCTAGCCTGATCAAATAGTTTACTTCAACGGCAGGAGGATGCACCACTGTGTGCTGCCTCCCTCACGCCATGCCTTTCCTGATCGTAGTTATGTTACAGATGCAAATAAAAAAATTAAAAAGATAGAAATAAAAAATTAATGTTGTCACATAAAACAATTATTTTTATTTTTTTTATAACTCTTATATTTAAATATAAATCCTAGGAATGATAAGACAGATTCGCAGGCCAGAATAGTTGTAAAGGCAGATCAAGTCTTAACATCATCAATCTTCAAAGATGTTATTTCTTGGATCGAAGAAATTGGATGGTAAGAGTGGCTAGACGTCTGGTTCATCACGGGAGACAACAAATTAACAATGGTCCAGCAGACAGTGAAACGATCAGCAAGAAACTTGAATCTGCCACGGAGAGAAGTTGTGGTTCTAACCCGTCTTCGGATAGGCCATACTCGAGTTACTCACGGTCATCTCATAGTACAAGAGCCGAGAAGAAAAAAAGGCAGTTATCTCATCCCATTTTTTGATTACTTTAATGAAAACTATGTAGAATTACTAATCAAAATTGATGAGTCTGCCAAGTATAGGGAGGGGGAATAAAAAATTACGGCTGTTTCAAAACATTAAATTAAATTGAAAAAAAAGTTTTCATTTAGAGCTCTATATCTTAAAAACTACCAACAACAGTAGAAAATCTAAGAGAACATTATTTAAAGAAGAGTAAATTTTCTGAAATATTAGCTCTAAAAGAGCTATTTACGTCCAATAGTTCTCGAGATATAGCTTTTTAAAAGCAAAATTTCTTTAAAATGTATGGAATGTACTGAAAGATCAGTAGTTAGTGAATTTATTTTGAAAAATCTATATCTCAAAAACAATTGGACGTACAGATGTCTATTAGCACTCGAATGTATGCTGGTGTATTTAATTATTGGTTATTTACTTATACTATAGGCAGTAAATAACTGAAAAAGGTGTTTTAAAAGCTGAAATCGACTGGGTTATCCTCCAAAACATGTTTTTCAGAGCAGATTACAGGAGCTGTCTAGATAGAGTGATAAAAGTAAAAATGCACTAAAATACATAATATGTTCTGACCATTTACTGTCTTATAATATTTGTATTGCCTCCTTAGAATCAATACTTAAATGATATGTGATAGAACAATCAATACGACAGTAGAAGATTAGTTTACGAATGTTTCTAAAAAAGGTAAATTACACCTATTTTAATATATTTTAAAATTTATTATTTCTACACGTTAAATGAAATCATGGAAAGAAGATTTCAAGGAGTAATTTCTAATTGAAAAAAATCTTTTGTTGTAACGATGGGCTCTCTGAAATAAATTTCAC
The DNA here is from genome assembly GCF_000696795.3 of Halyomorpha halys. Taxonomy (NCBI): domain Eukaryota; kingdom Metazoa; phylum Arthropoda; class Insecta; order Hemiptera; family Pentatomidae; genus Halyomorpha; species Halyomorpha halys. The sequence goes on along the minus strand of NW_027106188.1, from coordinate 785,470 downwards.
ATAACCTTAAGAAACTTCTAAAGTCTATTTCCGATAAATCAAGATAAAAGAGAGAGACTATATGAATTCGTGAGAAAAATGGAATATAGGAAAATATTGAAATGGATGATGTGTGGTTAGAGAATTGAAACAAATGCCCGTATGCTATACGGTCCCTAGAGGCTGATACGTTCCTCTTAAGATATCAGCTCAGTAATGGAAACATTATTTATTCTTTAAACCCATTTAATCCACTCCATAGTATTATTGCTATTGTTTCTTTCTTTACCTTTTTTTTACTAAGAACTAATTTAAATAATTGTTTATTTTTTTCATCCACAAATAAATTACATATTAATTTAGCAGTTAATAAAAATTAGTTACTTGAAGAATGTCTGGCAATGGCAATATACTAAATATAGATTATTATTCGTTCGAACTGACATAAAATGAACATTGTAATGTAATTTTTTTTAATTTGAATTTTTTATATTTATTACTTAATTCATTTGTAAAAAATATTATTTAGATCCAAATTACGATGCGTGAGATTATTTGTTCAAATCAGTGCTCTTAAATGACTTGTAATTAAAACTTTTATTTCACCTAAATTATGAAGAAGATTGTCGGGGGTCAAAAGAAAACAAAACATAGTTAACAACTATTTATTTGCCAACTTTTCACCCCACTTTGTAATTAAATTAAAGTCGAGGAAAAATAAATCAAAATAATAATATTAATCAAAAATTAGTAAAGAACAGATCTGGACCATTTTTATTATTTATTCTGTTGTGGGAGCGGATAGCTCAGTGGTAAGGCACTGGGCTATTAACTGTATGGGCCCGGGTTCTATTATCTGTCTGTGTTAGATAATATTATTTGTCAGTGGCAGATAATATTCTGTTTCATTGTAGCCCTGTGCGTTCGAGAGTCCTTAGTGGATAAAAATCTGGTGATCAAGTGCGATTCTGACCGAATCATCTCCTTGCACAACCGTTAATATAGTAACAGTACTTCCTTACAAAATGTAGCAAAATGTAGCAGTACAGATTTATTAATTTTGTGTATTGGACTTCTCCAGTTATACCAGACGTTACCAATTGAAAAATTGGTCTGATAAATGTGGATGTCTACACATTTTTAATTAATTTTTTTTTATTAGTAGACTTTTGTTGTAGTTTATTATGTTTTTGTTTAAAGATTATAATGAGCCTTTATTAATCCTCTCTTTTTTAATAATATTTATAGCCAATTTATTGCGCATTATTTAGTATGCCCTCAAATATGATTGGAGACATGGAGATTTTCTAATAATGTTTTTTTTTTTTTTTAAATTGCGGCAGCCCAAGCTATAAGAAACATCACCACGGCATTCAGGGTGGTTCCAAAAATACAAAAATTGTTGGCTGTAGAAACATATTTGGACAACCATTCCAGAGGAAGACTCCCACCAGCGATTGAAGACAATGAACTTATACTTACTGTGGAAGAAAACCCTTACCAAACAGTTAAAGGACTTATTGCACAACTGAATACAAGTGTATCGACAGTTTCTCGACATTTAAAGATGTTTCAGACTTATCTACACAGATTTCTATCTGATCAGAAATTTGGACAACTTCCTTAAAGATAAAATTATTGAAAATGATTCTCAGATCAAAGATTTCTAACTTTATTTCTTCACAAAACCGTGAATTTTTCAGTTTTGGAATTGAATAATTGATAACATGTTAAGGAAAATTTACCGAAAATAAGGGTAAATATTTTGATTTTATAAATTTATTTTACTAAATTAAATTTCTTGTGAATGAAAACGATCCAATATTACTGAGAGGTGCATAGGAAGAGGCAAACAAAACCGAAACCTCCATTCAAGGTTATGAACGTTCATTAACAAAGTTGTATTGATTGTTTTTATGCCAAATATCAGGATATTGTTTTATTTCTTCATTAATGAGAGATAAAACATCTCAAAAAAAAAATCATTGATCCCTTGATTTACGAAAGCAAAGTGACCCGATGGCCTAAAACGCCAACCCCTTGAGAACTGGGAGCAATATGAAAGGATTTAAATGCGAGTGGAAAAGTAAAAAATGCGGACAAAAGAATGGCTAATCTCAGCAGGATGAAGCAGTTATTGCCTTTCTCCTGACAATCGGCACTCCGCGAAATCTCTCTTCGACATCAGCCACAGCTCCTCCTCTGCCCTCGGGAGTGGAAGATCTTACGATTCGTCGAGTCAGCTGATAAAGGTTCGGTAGTCTTGTAATATTATACAATAAAGTAGAGAATTGTTGTAAAGAAGTTACAAATAAAAGCTAGCAAAATAAAATGTACAATACAAAGATATAAATGATTTAGTACAAGAGCTGAGAAGAAAAAAATACAGTCATTTAACCCCTATTTTAATTACTTTAATGAAAATCATGTATAATTACTAGACAAAATTAATAAGTCTGCAAGTATAGGTAGGGGAAATAAAAAATGAAAACGTTGAAAAAAAACTAACTTTTCATTCGGAGCTCTACATCTTTAAAACTACCAACAATACTAGAAAACTTAAGAGTACATCATTTAAAGTAGGGTAAATTTTCTGAAATATTAGCCCTAATAGAGCTATTTAAGTTTAATGGTTCTCGAGATATATGGTTTTTAAAAAACAACATTTCATAAAAATGTACTGAGAGATTAGTAGTTAGTGAATTTATTTTGATAAATCAGTATCTCAGGGACAATGTGACGTATAGATGTCAGCACTCCAATTAAAGCTGGTTTAATGCAATATAAAGGAGTTTACCTGGTCGGAATAGCCTGCAAAACGTTTTTAAATAATTGGATGTGAGGTGCAAATTTATATTTAAGGTATGTTAAATTATTTATAACAATGTTGTTGTTAAAATTGTTACAAATGAATGTATAATAAATTGTTATTTGTTAGATTGTCCTTGAGGATGGCGGAATTGGCCGAAACGTTGGACTGTTGATGATATAGTAAAGAGTGTTGAGACCTTACTTGGATAGCAATTGATTTATTTGAACAATAAATACCAGTCTCAAGAAATTGAAAAGATTGTATA
>NW_027106188.1:776782-782364 GCF_000696795.3 Halyomorpha halys | reverse complement strand
CAGTTAATTCTGTGTATCAATTGGAAAGTACATTTTCTTTTATTATTCCATTTTCGGTATTATTTTGGTTCTTTGGGTTTTTTTCATTTTATGGTCCTCCGACTATTATTAAAATTGTATTAGCGATTAGTTTTTTAATTATTTTTTTTTATTCTGGGGAAGAAACATTTAAAAATCATAAATTTCCAATAAATTCAAAGTTTTTACTAAATGATCCTTTGTACTGTAATAAACATATGGTGCGAGTTTGTACTACAAATGGATAATCTGCTTTTTGAGTTTATTTAGAGGGAGTCATTAATGAAAGGTGTCTATATCACTTACCCCATCACATTTCTTTTGAGTCAGAAGCTCAGTTTGAGGCAGTACCATTTACTGAATTAAAGAATCATGAATATTATCAAAGAAGAGCTTTGGTGAAAAATCATTTTGTTATGATATTTATCTATAACAGGATTGTCCATCTTACAAAGCCTCAAAGCCCAAAATTAAAAACTGGACCGATGTTACGGGTCATATCGTTATAAATTTTAAACTTTAAATTATCAATAAGATCAGTGTGTAAGATAAAGGACCGTCTGTAGCTCAGGGAGTTGAGGCGTAGGTCTTTGCACCTTGGGAACAGCAGTGGCGATTTTTATTTCTGTGGCAGTCTTACGAAATGAAAATTTGACCCCCCACCATGGTGTTGGAATAGGGTGGTACCCTATAGATAACACTAGATAACTCCCTCCCCTCCATCCTCGTATATCAGAAGTGACCGGCAAGGGGGTTAAATGTGTAAGGTAAACTTATTAATATACTCAAAAATAATTATATTTATTTATATTGGTCAAGTATTTCTTATTCATAAATAAGAAATATATATATATATATATATATATATAAAGAGCAGCTCAAATTGTTGCCATCTAGTAGGAGAAAAAAGAAGTGAGCTAAGTACCTCCTTGAGAAAGTGGAAAGGTACCACGGATGAGTAAGAACCAGGACTGATGAGTGAATTTTTTTTTTCTTATAGTCAACTATCACTCAGGATGAGTTATGAGTGAATAGTTAATCAACACAACCAGGCAGGGGGCAGGATCAGGATGAGAGGACAGAACACAGAACAAGAACTAATCTTCAAGCTCCAAAGAAGATCACAATCAAGTAAATTGTAATACTTTCCCTTAGATAATGTAATGAACAATCAAAATTATAACTAACCAAACTAATACATATTGTCACCACTTTTGGTTAAAACGTATAAAAAATTGTATAGATTAAAACAATTATTTCATTTTGTTCGTCATGATTGTAATTTATTTCAAATACAGTCCACTCTATCGATACCAGCAAATACAAGTAATTGGGGATAAGTAATCACCCATATTAATCAAACCCGGGGAATAGTTGAGTCAAACATAAGCAGTTCACCAAATATTGCGAGACTTTAATCAGCAGTACCTAAGTATATTCAGTAAATCTAATATATAATCATGTAAATAAATAAGAACCAAAAGACTAAATTGTTCAATCGCAGAAAAGGAAAGGAAATTCGGAATAAAAAAATCGCTGTGGCAACCGGCGGTGGTTAAAGAAACAGTTTCTTTAAGGGATTTATATCGGAGGAAAATATATTTTGAGTGAAGGGGGTGTGCAAGGGATCGCGTCTTTCCGGTTGGTTTGATCTCGGAAATGGCCCAGGCTGGCTCGATACATCAAACCCCCCTTATCCGGGCCGATGTCGGTAACAAACCTCGTCCTACTCCTTTCAGCCTGACCTAAAAATGTAATTACGATTTTTATCTTATAATTGCGAAATCTCCAATCGGAATAGTTATAATAACGCTTTTCGAAGAGGGCGGGGCAGATGTGAGCCAATCAGGTTTCAGCTAATTGCGCTAGAAGAGGGGACAATTACTCTGCCCTCTTCCTCCTCTCTTATCCGTTTCAGGTCCAATCGTTTAATTGCTACTCCACCTGTCTCATTAGCTCGTCCGGCTAATCTTATTTTCACTCCCGTGTTACGCACAAGGCAGAATTTAAGTTTCAGTAATCATAAAAATCAGTTGAAACCTCATCCGATTATAAAAAACGTAGCGTACTTAAAATCTTTAGACAAACCGATCAAATCATAAGTCATTTATTCATCAACGTGAACGCCCTCAAGCATACCTGGAGTAATCACCGATTCATGACAGTCAAGGTCTGAAATATCACCGAAAAATAGTATGAGTCCAATATCTAATGTGTCCAATCAAACAACTTTGGCTACTAAGATCAACACAATAATGCCTTCCTGTATCTTCACTTATATTATATTTTTTATTGATTTAGTTTAGCTTATTAAAACAATTTAATAATCCTTCTAACGAGGATTTGAAATTCAGATAGCTCGGCTGGGCGATGGCGATAGTTGCGCTATAGTTGTTCAGTGTGTCTGCGGCTTTAGCGCACTTGCTCAGCCTCCACTGGCTCACTACCAGCCATGTGGCGAGAGAGATTCACTGGGATCTTTTGAGCTCGGCTCTACCTCACACGTGGGGGATAGAGTGGGCTCAGGGATCCTCAGGTTGATTGTAAAAATATTGTATATAAGAGAGTAAATGTGGCTAGAGATTATATTATTTTATCATTATGTTATTTTATTTATTTATTTTTTTCATACACATAGTTTGATTATGTTCATTTTATTTATCCTTCTCCTTATACGTTTTAAGAGTTTTTATTTTATTTTATTTTGGTATGAATGAGATCATTCATCACTATTACCTATTGCCCACAACTGTGAGGCAGATTGTAATATCTATCAATAAATAAAAAGTATTTAAAAAAAAAAGTTGTTCAGTAAGGACATAGCATTTGTCTTATAGAGAATATTCTAAGCACTTTTGTCATAGTGAATGACTTTTCACTCATAAAATTTTAAAAATAGCTGTTTATTGATTAGATATTGAAGCCAACGATTTATTAAAATATAAACACACACAAAATAAATAAATGAATAATAAATGTCACAACGGTTCTGAGAGAGCATCCCAGAGAAAATCACAAAATTAGAAAACTTAAGCTTTCAAACATGAAAAATTTACAATCTATGCTCCAAATGCAAAGTTAATGCCTTAACGTTGTGATAAGGCCTGTGGCTGTGACGTGCCAACTCAACTTGGAAAAGCTGCTAAGAATAGAAAAGAGGATCATAAAGAAACCCTATGGGCCCAGAAAAAGACAAGAGGTTACAGGCTAAGATCTAACGAAGAGATCTACAGAAAAATCAAAGACCTGGAAACCGAGATAAGAATAAGAGGGCTGATGTTCTATAGGCATATGAAAAGGATGAAGGAGGAAAGATTGAACAAAAAGATCCTTAACAAAAATTTAGCTACAAAAGCATGGGAAGATACAGGAGGCAAATAAGAGGTAAATGAAAAAACCTTAAAATTTCTGATACCAACTGTTTACACATACAGGAAAACTAAAAAATCTTGTCAATATTGCAAGAGGAAAAAGAGGGGTACGAAGTGGTCCGAAGAGAGAAAAGATAGACAGTCGAGGATTATGAAGTTGAGATAGGAAGAAAGAAAATCGAGACTCCCAAAGAACCTAACCATTGATATTCGTGTGGTCCTTAGTGGCCGGTACGTGTTAAAAAAACTAAATTAAAACAAGGTTTCATACAGTGGCAGACGATGTCTTTTTTACGTGGTTTCCCAATACTTTAAAATCATACTAAGAAAGTAAGAGAAACTATATAACGTCTATAATACAACCGGAAGGGACCTGTCGGATTTACACATCAGATATTGTAAATTTATTCAGTCTAATTTTGGTTACCCCTCAATGATATCACATGACAGCGTGAATCACATGTTACAATATGACGTCACCGGCACTCGTCTTATGTCTCTCGACTGCCTTGTTACTTGTTCGACCTCTAAGCACATCTTTATTATGCTGACCAGCGTTCATCGGCAGACCGGAACGGTTAAAGTGATGCCACCACGAGAAGTCGGCGGTCCCTTGGATCGGACACAGCGGCCAATTATTATAGATTACATGATTACATTAAATGATTTCAAAAATGTCTCAAAATTAGCTTTATAAAACTATTAACATGCAATAAAGGGCTCCTGGTCGTAAGGAACGTTTCGGGCCTCTAAGATTCCTAAAATCCTGAACTTTGTCACAAATAAAATCATCTATAAAGTCCTTAATGTTCCATATATAGTCGATTTCATATGGAACCAGATATCAATCCTTCCATAATAAACTCCCTCACCACCCAAACCCACTAGTTTCTAATCTTTTCTAAGAATAGAATGATAATTCTACATAGAATCGAGGAAAGATAATCCTCCGAGATGCCGGAAAAGAAGATAGGCGGTAGGTTCAAATGAAGAAATTTGAGGACTTTCAGTATATTGTTAACTGCAGCGGATCTGCATTTGCGTCAGTTCGTATCCGCCCTAGGTGGTATTGACTTTTATTTCGTGGTGGCTCCATAGAATGAAACCTTAACTCATTGTGGTTAGAATAGGTTAATCACCTACCTCGTAATACCCTCTTGAAATGCAGATGTGTCTGTCAGGGGGTTAGTAACAAAAAAAAAAAGTCATTGTTTTTGTCTAATTTTGAAGTACATTTGATGCAATAAGCACTCACTTCACAAGCATTACACAGTTTGTCGAAAAATGTCGCCATCGGACTCCACCAGATTCTTTTTAAAGATCTTGCATGACAAACTGTAATGTGAGAAGGAGATATCACATAGAAATCCTCCTTTGAAGAGCATCCCACACTTGGCTCAACGGGATTTAGGGATGGGGAAAGTGTGTCCAAGGGCATAAGAGCACGATTTGGACGAGAGCAAGGCAAATCCCAGGCTTATGTCCTTAAGCTTATATCGAGCTCTGAACCATTGGTTAGCCAACCAATATAGTCATATTCTTCAACAAAAATATATAAATAATTTTTATTTTAAAAACTTTCTTACACCATAAAACAATAGTCAAGACTGGTTTGACAACTTCCTCTTTGGTTGACCGGATTTGTGGTCTATATTACAACGCTTTTTGAAATTAATGAGATTAGTTGCAACATATTATAAAATATTCTATATATTCTTACGTTTTATAAAGGCTTGATAATTGTTATTTCTTAATAATATACAATGAAAGAACAATAGGTAAAATATATCAAAGAGTAATACATACAACCACAAGAGATAATGCAGTGAACTGTAAAACAGACCTGAGAAAAAAAAGGAAATAATTATAGGGACACGATAAATATATTTATAAAAAATAAAAGGAGACAATAAGAATGATAATAAATCAACTTATAATAAATCCAAATAGCAATAAAATAATATCAAACAATAAAAGGGACAGGTGTTAGTTAAATTTAATATCATAATTACATTAAGGGACAATAATTTAAGAAACATATAGATATACACTGGTATCGTTTATTTAATGATTTTATACTGATTATAATAATTAGGATTAAATTAATATAAAACTTTTGACTGAAACCACTCTACAGTGGACATGGCTCTTAAGTGGTAATTATATTACGGTCTTTGTCAACTATTAATTATT
>NW_027106188.1:759378-776732 GCF_000696795.3 Halyomorpha halys | reverse complement strand
TCTAGTCATTACATTAGTTATTAATTATCTAATTTAATGTATTAAAAATTTAAAATTAGATAACTAGGTATTTTAAATTTATATATATATAAATAAATTCAGTGCATTTAAACCTGTCTACTCCGAAAACCCTCTATTTCAGACGCGCACTTTTCATTTCAAGTCATAAAGTATATATGAATAATGTATAAACTACTAGTACTATATGTACAAACTAACGATTCCAGAACTAAGTTTATGTGTCATTTATTTTGGATAATAGTAAATTTCTAATTCTGATATTTTTTTTTAACTGAATTTATTAAAATATTAACCAAAGTTCATATTAAATAAAAGTTATATATTACGTATTTTAGCTACGTAAGCATGTAGTTATTTGATTACAGATCTATTTTTATGTCATTTACAATGAAAACACTTCTTATTTAAATTATATTTTGTATAACTACTGTAATATATATTATATAATAAATTACTATTATTACTTTAACGAAATTTTTATAACATGATGAAGGAAGATTAAGTATAAAAGTAAATTACCCCCACTCCGCAATATTTTATATTTTAAGATAAGTAAAATAAAAAAGTCGAATAAAAAAAAAAATTAAACCAAAACGAGAATGTCGAGTTTCCATTCTATGGGTTAGAGATAAAATTAATAAATATGGTAACTGAATTATGTAGGACTCATATATTTCTTAACTTACTTAATTATTGAATATTATCATTAAATATTATTATCATATTATCATCATCAGACCAGCATTTTATTTGGTAATTTCTGGAAACGTAACAATATAATATATATTATCTTTTAAATTTTAATTGAAGTACCACTATTGGGTGGTTCCGTCCCAAGATTTTCAAGTGTTGGAAACATTCATCCAATTAATTTATTATTTTTTACAGTGATAAATTACATTAAATAAATAAAAAATATTTTTAAAATTTAGTAATTAAAGCCATGGCGTTTATAAATTTTCGATCTCCTAATTTATTTTGTCTTTGTTCTATTCTGTAAAAAAGATAATGCCAATTCTATCGATAATTTGCAGATATAATTTTACGAAATCAGTCTTGGATAAAACAGAAATATCTCCATCTTATGATTTGGTCAGGATCATTTTAAAACCTTAAAATTTCCATGACTTCCTGCCGCACAGTATTCTTTAATAATACCTCACTTATTCTTGTCGAACAGATCCGTTACCTATTATTATATCTGAGCAGACGACTAACTTGGAATTCTCATACAACTGCTCGTCGATTCCAACTATTACAACGCTTACTAGACAAATGGCCTAAACTTCCAACTAATTACAAAAGACTCATTTATGACTATACTAAGGTCTATCTAGACTTACGGAGTTGAGTTTTAGGGCTCTACTAAACCATGGAATTTCTCTTGTATCTAATCCTTAAAATCAAAAATCCTTCGTAAAATCCCTAATGCTCCTTACTTTGTCATCCATCAGGACATCAATGTTCCATATCTTGCCGATTTGACGAGAACCAGATATCAATCCTTCCAAGATAAACTCCCTAACCACTACAACCCACATGTTTCTACTAACCTTGCTTCTCCTTCATTGCCTGTTAATTTTTCTAGGCGTCTGAAAAAGAGATGGCCTCCAGATTTTCTCTAGAGATATTATTGGAGTTCTATCAATGAGTAGATTATCTACATGTCTGTATCACGTCATTGCATTACTAACATCAAATTTGCTTACTTACATATATTGTTAATACATCAATAATTAAATTAAAAAATATATATTTTAAAATTACAATTATATTAATTTTACACATATGCTGTATATAAAATAATAATAAAATTTTCCAAAACACAACTTATATAAATGTTTTCATTTGACACTGAAGTGTAATATGATGAAATAAAAATTAATATAAAGGAATGGTTTGGAAAAAATATATAATCTATCTATAAGAAATATCAGTGCCTTTTAAACAAATAATAATGCGAAATACTTCTATATCATCAATCATATATTATAATTTAATTATTATTATTATAAAGTTTTATTTTTTAAATGAGTTAATAGTTTTCATATGAACAGTAATTAGCACTGTTGGGAATCTTCCTAGTAATAAGATAGGCCCCTGATAGGCCCGACCAATTGAACACATGAGTCGTGCGGACCTGTCTCCTAGAGTACTGAAGGCGTTATTTTGAAAACAGGGTTCCTATTTAACAATTTAAAATTTTCCCTCTTGACCCATATGCTAAAAACTAATATGAGTGATTTTAAAACCCATTGCAACTCTATTTTTACCACTTCCCGTTTACAGAATAAACAACAACTCATCTCAAAATTTAATCTAACTTCTATCAACTACCTCTAGCTCCTACAAGTTATCCTGAAGGTGTCAAAAATGGATCCATAACATTTCTTCTGATATTTCCCCCAATGTTTGTAATAGTGTAAGACTAGGTCCTGATTTTCCTATCCCCGACTTTTCACTCAAAATTATCCCTGAACTTCTCACCGATCTAAAATATATTCACAATGATCCCCTTATTCACCATTTTAATAACAGGAGTTATCCCGTATTTTGATTCGCAACATCGTTTCCAACCATCCATCTGCCGTTACTTATAATTTTTCTCTTCAATCCTTTATAGACATTTCTTTCACTCTATCAAATCCTGAAGATTTTTTCAAATCCTGTGACGACATCGTCATAACCAAAGCAGACAAGGTCTACAAGACTGCTATCATGGACCGTTCAGACAACGACAAAATTACCTTGCTTCTATCTGACTGTTCCACATATTTCTGCATCCACATCCCTAGACGCATCCACATCAACTAAGGACAAAATTTAACAAACAACTCTATGACCTCTTAATTTCTCAACAGATCAACTAACCCACTCACAGAAATCTTATTTATATTGGTCCCATCCTATTGACCTCCCCATATCCTCGTTTTTATGGGCTTCCTAAAATTTTACAAACCTAGTCCCCACTTCCTCCTATCATTCCAATACAATACAAGAGCTGTGAAGAAAAAAAGGGCAACTACCAAACAAAATAACTATTTTAACCCAAATTTTGATTACTTTAATAAAAAATTGGTATAATTACTAGTCAAAATTGATGAGTCTGCCAAGTATAGGTAGGGAAATAGAAAATAGTGACTGGTTTAAAACGTTTAACACAATTAATTTTTCATTTGGAGCTCAATATCTTTACGACTACCAACATCACTAGAAAACCTAAGAGAACATCATTTAAAGCAGAGTAAATTTTCTTAAATAATAACTCGTAGAGCTATTTACGTTCAAGGGTTCTCGAGATTTAGCTTTTTAAAAAGCAACATTTTATAAAAATGTACTGAAAGGTTAGTAGTTAGTTAATTTATTTTGAGAAATTTATATGTCAGGAACTATATGACGTATTCTATACTTCTGTCTATTAGCACTCAACTTACAGCTGTTTCAATGCACTATAAAAGGGTTTATGAGCTTTATCTTCGTAGGAGTAGTAGTTTCTATGATATTTGCTCAAATAAATTGATTAATAGTTATTCGGACAATAAGTATGATTTATGAAAAACTTTATTTCAGAAACCATGAGACGTACAGATGCCTGCTAGCACTCAAATTGAAGCTAGTTTAATTTGCTATAAAATATTTTATAACTTTTATCTTTGTAGGAGTAGTAGTTTGTATGATATTTGGCAAAATATATTCCCAAAATGAAAATTTCTAGTGGTTCGGATAAAATGTTTCATTTTTGAAAAAATATATCTCTAAAACAATTAGACGTACGTATGTCTGACAACAGTCAGAATAAAGGTAATTTGACTTACCATAAAGTAGTTTATTACACTTATCTTCGAAGGAGTAGTAGTTTATATGATATTCACATATGAATATAAATTTGGCACATGAAAAGTTGTCCTAACAGTAAATCAATTAGTTATAGCATATATCATGAAAACTACTATTCCTACGAAGATAAACTTCATGAATTACTTTTTAGTACATTAAACTAGCTTTAATTTGAGTACTAATAGACATCTGCATGTTGAATGGTTTTTGAGATATAGATTTCTCAAAATAAATTCATTTACTACTGATCTTACAGTACATTTTTTTGTATGCAAGTTGCTTTTTAAAACAGTATATCTCAAATACTATTGAAAGTAAATAGCTTCATGAGGGTCCATATTTTAGAAAATTTATTCTACTTTAAATGATGGTCTCTTAGGATTCTAGTGTTGTTGGTAGTTTTAAAGATAGAGCTAGATATTTTAACGTTATGAAACAGCCATCATTTTTTATTTCCCCTCCCTGTGCTTGGCTGACTCATCAATTTTGGCTAGTAATTATACGTAGTTTTCATTAAAATAATAAAAAAATTGGGAGAAATAACTGCATTTATTTCTTCTTTTCGGCTCTTGTACTAGTAGCAATTCTCCCTTGGTCTAACTCTTTAATCAGTAAATTCTTCCTTCTCTCTTCACAAGATCTCTGTCACAATAATTCTCTTGATATGTACAATTTCTTTCACCTCCTTGATCTTTTATTATCTTTCACTATACCTGACCACTACATCTTTGTTTATTTACTAATATGCGTACTGTCAGAGCTCTCCTTAACAATTTAACCTCTATAAATCTGCGCATTAGGGTAAAACTGAATAAACAAAATAAAAATATCAGTTATCGAGTTATTGCCAAAGTAATTACCATAATTATTTTATAACGCGAAGCCTGAGGGGGCATACCAACCTTTATCATTATCCCCGGTGTGAATTATAAATTGCTATTATTAAACAGTTTTACTCGACAAGGTTTGAGTACGAAACATAAAACTGCAATAAATCAGCATTTAAATAAGCTAATAAAGTAGAGCCATAGGCCGAGTTATTAGGCAACTTCACAAATTCTCATATAGTATAAACTATGCACCGTAAAAGGGCAACTTTGTCCCTTTAGTATACCTAAAACGGATTAAGTAGTTTAGTAGTAATACCTTGAGGATTTATTCAGGCTTTCTCCTTCCTCGGTTTCATGTAAACTGTTTTGATTAATTTCTTATATTTTTATTGAATATAACATAATCATTAACAATAAAGATTATATATTAATATATAATATTTCCTAGCAGAAAAAAGTAAAAATCACAGAGCGTAGATTTGATGAATGCATTTTTTATGAGATATTAATGACTAATGAGAGATTTTATTAGTATAACTTTAAACCAAAAAATTAATTTCAAAAAGTACAATAGACATGACAAAAAATTCAAAAACCAGAAGAATCATAGAATTAATCCAAATAACCAAAAGTATGAACAGTACTGTAAACTAGAAAACTAACACAAAAAACTTAAAAGCACATTATGCATACATAATAAATATGCTGAACATATGTATAACATATAAGTAAGAAGGGACAAATGGAATCAGTAAAACCCTTTAATATTTAAATTCTCAAATTCGAAACTGCAATATTCAACCTGAAAAACTAAATTTATTAAATTATTAACAGGGGGGTAGCCAAATAGAGCACAGGCATATCTTATGCCCAAAGAGATAATACCTAGAATAACTTCAGATTGATTTGTGCTACAGGAACAGAGGAATGATATTGATCACGGGATGAGGGGCTTAAAGTCCCTATTTAACTAAAATAGTTAAATCGAGCAATATTTGAAAAGCGTCTGAAATTGAAAAAAGGCGTGAAACTCTCCACTCCCGCCCTCCGTGGTAACCTTACTTCTCTGACTCAAACAGACAATTATAGTGAGTAGTTTAGTCGATGTTAATTCTAATGTTAATATTAAGACATGTCACAATCTCAAAAAAGATCCCAACTCAAAAAAGGCCATCCTTCTCGGATGGGCCAGCCCCACTAAGCCCCTCCGGGACAGACGGTTCTATATCACTTTTGAATAGTTTAAACAACGGTGTATTAAATTTTAATTACCTTAAATTGAAGTAGTTAAGAGAGGTTTTCTAAACCGACGAGAGGTAGAAAAGAAAACAAAAGTGGCCGTTTTCAGATCGACATTTCTTCACATTTTGACATATTTTCCAGAATCATGGACGCTGATGAAGAAACATCAATCAAGGATATAAGAGTCAGAAATGAGATTCTTCCGAAAAATTGAGAGGAAAACAAGAGACAGAGTACGCAACACCACCATCAGGTCGAACCTCAATATTAAGCCGACCAATGGTGTGATAGAAGAGAATCGACTGAGATGGCTGAGACATCTTCTGTGAATGGAGGAGGAAGGCCTAGAAGGAAATAAGAAGATGATGTAAAAAGTGACTTCCAGAGAAGAGGACTTCAATGTAATGACTTATGGCGCCTAGCAGAAGACCGGCAGAGTTCCAGAGGGCTCTGTAAACTTCCTCCTCATTCTGCTTATGCGGTTCAAGAGGATTGATTATGATTATGATGAAGACAAAGTTTCGAAAAGGGAATTGATATATTCAATAATAAGGTAAAGTTGAGAATATGTTTTAATTATATAAATAAATTGCTGATAAATGTTGAACAATATATTACAATTGTGGGAATAATTGTAATAAAAAATGAGGAAACAGTCCGAAACGTTGTGCAAGCAAATATAGGGCTTAATAATATTATAAAGGAACTATCTGTTCACCTCAACATTCAATATAAAAATAACAAACAAATTCACAGGAAATTAAATCAAGAAGAGAGATTTTACGTTTTTTATACCTATAATTCAAAAATCAAATACAAAAAATTCGTCCGTCACTATTTTTTTTCAGAAACTACCGGACCGATTTTTTAATTTATCATAAAAGTTACAAGTCATATTTCAAATCAGTAAGATTTTTGCTCGTTAGTGATGAAAAAGGTGGAGTACGGCCCACAGAGATAGTTTCAAACTCATTGGAAAATATTATGCAATTTAATTTTATGAGATCAAAAATTAACGATAAAATTTCAATTTTCAATGAGAAACTAATTTGTTATAAACAATTTAATTTCAATTTTACTGGTCACAGTACTGCGCCAAACCAAAAGAAAAAACCTCACTAGTCTCGCGTAGACAGCGTTGAAAACCAGAGTGATGAACAATGTTGTTTCACTTGCTAAATACTTTTTTTTTCTAAATTTCTTTATTGTATTTTCCAGGGTCTCGAGACACAACACCTAATGCACCGCATTGGGTACTGAATGGGATATAGTTATTCTATAACAAGCAACTGCTACTTGAAATCCAATTAACTATTCTTTAAAACAAAAAATAATTTATCAGTATCGAATTATTATAATAAAAAATTATAGCATAGTGAACTTTTAAAAGTATATTCATGTTTTTAAAATTATTTGAGGGAGTTCCGATTGAAACCAGTTCTCTTGTATATTAGTTTTTGTGATATCACCCCAACTATACATCTCCTGGAACATTCTTGGTGCTTATTTTTGTCTAGGCAATTATTTTTTTTAAAACATTTAACTGTAACAAAAGTAGCAGTAATATTAAAACAGTAACAATAGTAGCGGAGAAAGCGCAAACGATTTTTGTATTAGATCTGGCGCCTAAACCGGTTGAGTCAGCTGAGCGGTCACAAAATATAGTTCATTGTTCTTTGTTTACTGATACAAGGAATTATTATTTCAAATAACTAATTGTGTAAATAATGTTTTTTTTGTTTCATTGTATGTACGTACGGATAATAATGCAAATTACATAGCATTCTTTTTTTAAAATCTGCAGTGGTTTTATTAATTTGTCTCACGTATCATAAATGTCTTTATAAAAATATCAGGTACTTATAGATCTACAATAGATAATCTAGTGTTTAGACTGTAGAAGAGAAATACCATCAGATCAAGAAAGTCTTGGAGATATTCCAAGCTTTTTCAGTTAACTTCTCCTAGAAATATACCCTGACCAACATACAAACATTAAAATCTTAATTCACTCATTGCTGTCCATTTTAAAAGGAACAAAAGTGCACGATTTGTCTAATATTTATATAAATATATTATCTTTTGAGTATATAACAATACGTTTCAAATTGCATTAAAGTAACTATATTTATAATTAGACATTGCAGCTTGTGACAAATGTATTTACGGATTAGATTTACAGGCGGCCCTTAACTTTCACACAATTCGCTACTTCCCACATTTTTAAAGATTCAATTGGCCTCTGCGATCGGATGTCCCTCTTAGGAAGACTAACCGTCCCTCACATTCAAGCTAAAGCTCTTAGTCTACGTAAAGATTGGAAGAATAGAGTAAATGAAGATTCTAATACGGTGTTTCAAGCAAGAAATGGCTGGTTTGACAAATTTAAAATGAGATATTCTTTACATAATCCAAAATTATTGAAGATAGAGATACTCCTTGTCAAATATTCAATGTAGATTACACGGATTTGTTTCGGTAAAAATGCCTAATCATACATTTTTTATTTTATAAGGGAGAATCAGTTGCTCCTGGACAAAAGCCTTCCAAAAACCGATTGACATTACTTCTAGCTGGCGATTTAAAATTGAAGCCATTATTAGTTTACCAAGCAGAAAATTCCAGAGCATTAAAAGGTAAAAATAAAAAATTGCTTCCGGACATTTGGAAATCAAATACAAATGCATGGTTTACTGCGTTAATATTTAAAGATTAGTTAACTGAGCATTTCGTGCCGATAGTTAAAAAATATTGTTAATATAATAATTTGCAATTTAAAGTATTATTAATCATAGACAATGCCAATGAACAAAATGGGTGGTATTCAACTAACTCTTGACAAATTTATAAAGGAAACATCCGAAAGCACTTAACATGCCTCTTTAACTACATTATGTATACATATTAATAAATAAATACTTCAAAACAAAGTTTTTGGCGCATATTATTTACATCCCTCTACTTTCGAAAATTCAATATTTGTACACACTTTCTGCAACCAATTATGTTCGAAAATCGAGGGCTTACTGTACATGTATTTCGATCGAAAATATATTGTAAACTGACCTATATTATTTCCTCTTATCACTTACAATTAATTCAAAATTCTTCGATTAAGTATGTATAATTGCACAAATCATCAGACAGCTATTGAAATATTCAATACCTCTATAGCCATTATGATGTTAAGTTTCTGGCCGCCTTGAAACGAGGTAATCTTCGTTGAATGCATAGCTAATGTCCACTTAGAGCCAACTTGGTACCTTAGGAGTAAGGAGCAGTTGTATACAGGCAAGGGTTATAACAAGAAACGTTATTTTAAGGAAAAATATTCCTAAATCAATATTGAAAAAAAAACAGAAGGTATGATTTTTTTATATTTATGTTGTCTGATATTTTTAGTTTTAAATAAAATTAAAAAAAAAATATTAGAAATTTTAAACTCTAGGTGCTTTTCGTTCAACTTGCCCCAAATAATAATTGAATAAATTTTCGGTGAAATCTCTACCACCTCCTTCCTTACTCTTTGGTGTCATCTATCAGCCTTGAGTACCCTTGATGAAATTTTTGAGATCACCTTTACCACTTAATCCCTTCTCCTCCAGTGTTATCTTCTCTGGAGACTTCAATACTAACCCATCGGCTTCCTCTGATCGGACTTTCGTATTAAACATCCTCTACTCTCTTGATCTCTATATAGTCCTGGAAGAGTGTCGCTCCATCAGTTTTGGGACCTTTACATCTCTGATTCTCCTGAAGAACTCTCTTCTCATCCCAACATCCTGTTCCATAAGATTTTTACAACCTCCCTATCCCATTGTTTTCCCTCCGAACTATTTACTTTCGAAATATCAATTTCTCTCCTTTTGAAACCCAGTGTGACCCTTTAGTTCCGTCGACGCCATGGTAAACACATTAACCCCTCACCTTCACACTATTCTTGACTGTCTGCTTCTCTTATAGAAAACAAAATCCGATACTCTCCATGCGTTGACGCCTTCACTAAAGGCGGATGAAGAGGTGCGGACACACTCGACTCCTGGAAGATTGAGCTTTGAGCTGAGTGCAGCCCCGTAGAACTGGATTGAAGGAGTATGTGCTGATAGTGTGGTACCTTCTGGAGGTGAATGGTGATAAACTAGCAGTAGTTCTTTTTGCTTTGTAGAGATATAGTCGGTCCAAATTTTAACTTTTAATACTATCATATCTTTTGGACATAATTCAATTCAAGTGATTATTATTAGGAGTATATAGTTCAAAAAGCTGTACTAATAATTATATATTGTAATAATCTTATCCTACCTCAAAAAATAAAATATTACAATGCTTATTTATACATTACATTCATTCATATATTATATATTCATTTATATGCTACTTCAGCATCTATTTCCATTTCAGAGAAAGGCAGTTCCCCCAAACTATTAAAAAAATAAATCAATTAAATAATGGATGGACTATTCGTTTTAATTTTTGAACTAAGGACAGGTTAAGAGAATTAGAAAGCAAAATTAAATGGTCAGATAGAGAAAAAAATTAATTAATAATCATATTACAAAAAAAAAAACTATATTTTTTAATGAACAAATTGAGAGTGCAGAATATGCATATGAAATAAAAAAATTTCTAGCTAACTAAAACACGTGCTTAAGCTACATACAGACCATTGTTGTCAGATACAACTCCTCTAGTCAGATATTTTACAGTATAGTTTTGTAGTATACAGATCCTCAAGAATTAAATTTTGCGAAAAGAAAACTGAGACATGTTGGATCTGTTTTTTTTGCCCGGAGTCACAGAGAAGACAGAGCGCAGATAGAATTCTGATTGGAGGGGAAGTAGGACCCCTGAGGATGGCCACCTCAGGAAATAAAACAAGGAAATAAGAGCTGAGGAGTGAACGTATTTACAGGGATAGCTAAAGGTGACACCTCCCAAATCCGAGTCATCGGCTCCTCTCTTGGCTTCTCCTCCCTTCTCATATCCTTCCCCAACAGCTCTCTTAGCCGCGTTATCTGTACCATGTATTTTTTCTGGGTCTATACCTTAGACCTGGCTTAATAAACTGATAAGCGCCATTTCAGAAATCAATTAAGAAAATAAGAATGGAAGAAAAAAAAAAGCATAGAATATATAATTTACATTACATTATATATTAGAGGAAACAGTGGACAACGGATATCAACAAATTCTGTTTCAATGAACCCATGTGTCTCCTAAACTACAATCTGAAGTAAAAAAATCGCAATACATTTTTAATTTACTAATTTTAATGTTCCATCATCGTCTCATGGGCATTCCTTGAAGATATGGTTAAATGTAAAATTTGACAATACTAACATTTGGGAGGCGTTTGTTTTGAGATAAAATAGGAATGAGTGATCCTCGTGTGACCTATTCTCAACTTAGTCTGTACGACCTACTGTCTAGGAAATTTACGGCAGGGGGTACCTCAGGAGTTGGCCTTCTTTTTTTTCAATAATTTTCAGTTTACTCCTCTGATTTTCGTCCCACAAAGGTGGCCTTTGATTTCCTTTTCGAGGGGTTTGCTTATTTCTGATGGAGTTAAAATTGCATTACCCCGCCCCGGAAACCCGAGTGCTTCTTTTGCAACTCGAGGGCTTCGAGGCAGATGACGATTAACTCTTATGACTAACTCCTCATGAAGGCAGCCGGTGATTAACTCTTATTCTTGTGCCACGCCACTCATGTTTATCGTATGCCTCACCTTTTATGGTTTCACTTTTCCCGGCAGCTTACCCTCTCCAATATGCCCCTTCCTCCAAGATAAAAGGGCTAATAAATTTTAAAAATGCGTATACATATATTTAAATCGAGCATATTTTAATTAAACCCATCTTCATAAAAAAAAAAATAATATTTTTTTTTATAGTTTTACCGTTTCTATGCATTACTTTAGCTTTAGAAGAAGAAACTAGCGAACAAACGTTCTTTCTATGTTTGTAACACTTATACTTGATTGGATTAAGTTTAAAATTAGTCGATTATAACTTACAAATACTTGATGTGTCCAGGTAATCATAAACACATGTTTATTTTTGTAGCCTAGTATTATCATGCCTAAGCAATATGAGGATAGCACTTATTATAGGCACGAAGCCTACTACATGATATTGTAAAATCATCTCCACAAACTTTGAACCGTCCATATTTTCTTTCTTACCCTGACCATCCATATTCATACAATTACCTCAAATCATCATTATTTGCAATCTTCAATGGTCCCAATTCAAAATTATCAACCTGATCCAACTATGT
The DNA here is from genome assembly GCF_000696795.3 of Halyomorpha halys. Taxonomy (NCBI): domain Eukaryota; kingdom Metazoa; phylum Arthropoda; class Insecta; order Hemiptera; family Pentatomidae; genus Halyomorpha; species Halyomorpha halys. The sequence goes on along the minus strand of NW_027106188.1, from coordinate 764,523 downwards.
TTTCTTTTGGCTACCCCCTTATAAGCATATAAATTATTCAACAGATTTCAGAAATGTCTTTTCTTGTCCACTCTCAAAAACCATGTAAATTGTTCAATAGATTCCTTTTCTTTTACTTTAAGCCAATTTTCTTTCAATTAATTCCTTACATACAGCCCACTCTTAATAACCTAAGCAGCACATTCTAAAATGAAGTAGCGCCTGACTTTAAGTTGAAGGTGCACTTCATTCAGCAATAAAATCTGGATTTACACAGTTTTTTTTTTTTACGCTCTTTTCAATAAATACTAATTATATTCTGCCTACTTGAAAAATTTCATCATATCTTCCAAATCTCTTTTACCTCTAAGAAAAAGAAATTTATTTATCCATGGACTATATGAATCATCATATATTAATTTTTTGAAAGAAAATTATATTGATGCGATGATCTACTGCTGCTAAGGATTTTAAACATTGTTTGTATTGAACTATTTAGAAGCTAAATAAACGTTTTTCGTCCTAATTTATGATCAGTTTTCGGTTACTTACTACTTCTTGTCAAGCTTTCTTTGGGGATATTTCAATAATAACCTAATCTCAAAAAAATAACGTCAGTCTTCACGATATAAATTTTTGTTAATAGTTTGGTTACTAGCGAGAATCGTATGATCAGGTAAAAATCGGCTTTTAGAAATTGGACAAGATAGGAGGAGCTTATGCGGCGAGGGATATTTCTTTATCGGAGCAGAAAAGAGATGAGAAGATAGACTCACGTTCGCCGTGCACTTGACATCCGACCGAGGGCCATGTTATTTTGACCTCCTCCCCCCTCCAACTCCCTTTCCTTATCATTTCCCCTCCCGACTGATCCCTCTTTTCAGACCACTTTATTAGCCTGTTCACTGCCAAATATCTCAGCTCCTCTTAATATTGCACCTCCGTCCAAATAATCCCCGCTTTAACCTTAAATCTCTCTGCTTTTTAGTTACTTCGCCATTGGTTCGGAAGCTTCAAGAATCTCTTTGTATTTCAAACAACTTCATTTTTTTTTTTTTTTTCGCTATCTGACATTCACTACTTTTATTTGTTTTTATCCTGCTTTCTACCTTCATGTTAAAAGTTTTTTTTTTTTATTTAATCATTTATTTATTGTTATTTACAACTGTATAACATATACAACAAGTAAATTTGCTGTAGGTGAGATAGTGACATGATACAAACATGTGCAGAATCTACCCATTGATAGAACTCAAATAACATTGCCAGAGGAGAAGATCCCGAGGCCATCTTCTTTTCAGACGCCTAGGAGGAACCATGTTAAAAGTTAAAACACAATAATATTTAATTCATTTATTTTTGATCTTGGACGTTTCGAGGATACTCATAAACATATTTTTATTCAATACCAGGTCGGCCTGGTAAGATTTACACGGGAGTATCCCCATGTATATAAGTATAAAAACTTTAGTTGAAGTTATAGATTTAAAAATTTCTGACTCACCCAATAATACTGGGATAAATTATGTGCTTAACATGAGGATGTAATATCAAGATATAAGAACAGGATAAAATATAAATCAATTAAACATTATTGTCTTTTAATTTTTAACCTGAAGATAGAGAGAAGGATAAAAAGATGTTTTATTTTTTAAACAATAAAAAAGCACAAGAGATCTCTCAGTTCATACCTGAGAGATCTCCAGTGCACTAAAGAATCAACTGAAGAAAGAAAAAGTCATTGCTACCTCTTGAGTTATTTTAATGTATAATTATAATTGTTTTCTAACCATATTTTTATTCCATCATAAAGTTTTCCATTTTGGGACCCCGATTTCAATGTACCAAATCTATTTTGCGCAATATTTATTATTGTTATTTACTGATATAATAAATAAACAAATTAAATAATAAATCGCTGTGTAGTAATTTGCAGACAGAGAATGGAAACCATTAATTTTCATAAAAGAGTTTCAAAAACATTAATTTGCATTTTATTGAAAATAAAATATTATTTTTTTAGTATCTATTTTTTTTTTTCAATTATTATATGTTAAAAATATCTTTTATATATTTTTTTAAAATAAGTGCTAATAAAAAAAATTACTTTTTCACAATGTGAATTGTAGAGAGAAATGCTTTATTTAGCCGTGCTGCCCAAATACATTGGATTGCTACAATACACAACATAGCAATGAATCCATGATCAGGCATATATACAATACATATAATTGCATGATATAACAACAATTTTTTTTTTTACTCTTTGCCTTTACAAACAAAAGGAATATAAATTAAATACAATAGATTTTAACTATTTTTTTCTATTAATTTTATTCTATTTATTTGAAAATGCTTATACTCCCTATTTACCTCTCTCATACCTCCACTCACCTGTAATCCGTAACACATGTATAAAATGAAAGCATTTATCATTAGATAGCAATGTGAAAATAAATCAAAGCATTAGATCAGTTTTAAAAAAAAAAAGACAAATAAATAAGTTTAAAAACTAATATTTAAATTTTAAAAAGAAATAGTGAGTTAAAAGAAATGAATATAACATAATTGAATAAAAAAAAAAAAAAATAGGAAAGTAAATGAATATTCATTATTATATTCAAACAAAATTGCAATTTCACCAATAATCAAGTTCAAATTTCATTTTGGTCTAAATGTTGTTGTTAAAATTGTTAAAAATGAATATATAATAAAAGCTTTTAATTGTTAGATTGTCCTTGAGGATGGACGAATTGGCCGAAACGTTGGACTGTTGATGATATAATAAAGAGTGTTGAGACTTAAAATTTTATATAAAAAATATATACATACAATGTAATAATAATGTTTGTCCTTATTTTAAATAATGAATTAGTATTTTTAATATCAGTATACAGCAATAAACATTGTGATTTTTATAAAGAAGACTAAATAAGGAGATTAGAATAATTCATAAAATTTGAAATTATAGAAAATGGTAATTTTAAGGATGCTGTTTTATCATGGATGAAGTTTTCACTTCACCTCATAGGGTAAAGGAAGTAATGAGATTAAATATTTCAATTAATAACAATAAAAAGTTTATTATCAAATTATTCCAATAAAAAATATGAAAAGCGAAATAATAAAATAAAGAATGAATCATAAATGGACGGGAAACAATTTTCAAATTAATTTAAGATTATTTATTATATTGTAAATATTAGATATTTAAAAAGTCGATTAACTTACAAAGAGTTTCTAAGAGCGCATTAACATGGGAGTTGAGCATTAAAGGGCGTTAACTAATTTCGCAAGACGGTTGTGGCCTGAATTCCAGCAAAACAAGTATGCGGGGTTCTGTCAAAGTCGCCCCCTTCTCCCTACAATACTACGCTCTTTATTTCTTTCACTCGCTACCATTTACTCAGGATAAATAATAATAAAAACAAATTCAATTTATTATAATAAAAGGAGGACCATCTTCCATAGGGTTTCCAAAATTCAAATAGTGATTAAACTATTTGCCAACGTTTCGCCCCCACGTCGCAGGGATTCATCAGGGATAATAAAGAAACAAAAACTTGAATGATGTAAACATAAATGAACGAAGTAAATGAAAAATTAAATGAAACTTTTTTTTATATAATTTACTTATTGTTATTTACAACTGTACAAAAATATATACAAGTAAATTTTCTGTAGGTGACATGATACAAACATGTGGAGAATCTACCCAATGATAGAACTCCAAAAACATTTCTAAAGGAGAAGATCTCGAGCCCTTCTTCTTTTCAGACGCCTAGGAGGATTATTAGGTAGTGAAGGAGAAGCCAGGTTAGAAACGAGTTGGTTTGGGTGGTTGGTAAGTTTATCATGGAAGGAATGGTATCTGGTTCCGGCCAAATCGACAACATATGGGGCATCGAGGTTCTGATGGATGTCTTGATTCCTGACAAAGTAAGGAGCAATAAGCATTTTATGAAGGATTTTGGTCTGTAAGGATTGGATTCGGGAGGAATTTGATGGTTTAGTGGAGCCCAAATGCTCAACTTCAGGCCTTATAATAGTCATGTAGAACAGTCTTTTGTAATGGATTGGCAATTTTTACTGTTTGTCTAGTAAATGTTGTAATAGTCTACAGTGAAACGTAAAAATTAAATAAGAATAATAATTGGTTGTAGACAATTCACGAATACACAAATAATTACAGATAAAAAGAAGGAATATAAATTACAGTATAAATTAAGAAATGGGAAAAGTGGAATAAGAATAAAATAAAGAATAAAGGAAGATAATGAATAAGACAGAGAACGTACCTTACAGACTAGAAGTCAGTGAAAGTGAACTGTTGACAGGAGGTAGATCTAAAGTATATTACTAACAGTATTAGAAAATAGGCAAACATTAAATGATAATATTCATCAGGAGTGGCCAATAAGTCTATCGCTAGGCCAATTTGGGTTGATCTGGGGAGGAATTCCGTGTATCATGGATTTAAGCTATTGTAGAAGGCATAATTTTTGTTTTAGTTTCTAACAAATTTTATATGTATCAAAAGTTATTAATTATCTATGTTTTTTTAATCCCGTGGACATGAGTTTTTTGGCCCTTTAAATAATTATTGTTGTTTTTTAGGTAAATAAGACTTATATGTGTATTTCAGTGCGATATGTACTCAGCGAGCTATTGATGGATTTGCTAAGAGTAAGTCATATTGTTCTTTTTTGCTACATTTTCCTGGACCAAAAAAGAACACGAAAGTTAAATCAAATTATCAGCAATACTCTACAGCTTTATTACATCTTTTTCATAATTACGTACAAATATTACAAAAACTTACATAGCAAATGATGAATAAATTAAATTGCATTTTAAGTTAGCAAAAAGCTATCTTGAAAATGTGTCGGAAATTGAATTTTTTAGGTAACGCATGTACGGCATGGTGTTACAAAAATTTGGGTCTGGAAATTTAATTTCTTCATGAGGCTATATCTCGAAAACTTAATAAGTGATTTTTTTTTTAAATAATTTATTTATTGTTATATACAACTGTATAAATATATACATATCAAGTAAATTTGCTGTATTATGACATGATACAAACATGTGGAGAATCTACCCAATGATAGAACTCCAAAAACATTTCTAAAGGAGAAGATCTCGAGCCCTTCTTCTTTTCAGACG